>NC_074680.1:37350533-37603910 GCF_029448725.1 Salvelinus fontinalis
ATAGTTCAGTGTTTGAGACGCCTAAACTGAGTCTCATTACAATATACCATGCCTCGCTTCCCAATTAAATTAATCAGCCTATGCATAGTCCTCCTGTAGAATATTCTCATGGATTCATGGCAGGTTCTAGTTACTGTGTTACTGGCTACTGTACATCATCTGGTCAATGCAGGTGAAAAACTGAAGGAGGGACAGGGAGATCATTATAGTATTATCTTATATTAGAATGGAACCCACATACTTTACTTATGGAGGTGCAATGTGCCAGACGATGGCATGCCATAGCTCTCTGTTGTTCATGACAGCTGGTAGGTCCTCTGTTCTGAGACCAGTGTCTCGGCAGATGTTGCCCACGTTTCATGTGGTCATCCTGGAGGTCTTCGCCTATCAGGGTACCCACAGTACGAGACTGCTGGTGGCCAGCTGGGAATGGGACATGAAAGGGAAACTTGGACATCGCTCTGACTTTCCTCAGCTACATATGGTTCAAGGGATGTTTATGAATTTGCAAAAGATCAACCTTGCCAAAGATCAATTTTTGGTCCATGATTTTGTTAATTCTGATCAAATGTCTCAGATTATGCACACACAAAAATTACACTTTCAGAAACTTAACCCACCCCATTTTAGAATGTGAAAAAGAGAATTGTGAAAAAAGGATATTCTGATACCGTATTCCAGTTTAACATTTGTCAAACGTCCTTTAAAAAACTAAATCAGAAAAATATTTAAAATGTTTTTTTTAGGCCCTTGACACTTTCAAAAGCCTGAACTAAAAGTAACTATCAAAAGGAACTTATTGTCTATTAGCGCCATCTATTGGTGCAGTGAGACCAAAACCTTTGGCTATACAGAGTTAATAATTTCTGTCCACCAGATGCAGAACATAGCCTTCTGTACATACAATTCATTTAATCATAAAGAAGTTATGGAGCTCTATAAAGCAATGTATTCTTAAAGCATAGACAATTTGGGTTTTATGTAACCTGATGCACCCAGATACATTTTTGTTATTTAATCATATGCTCCAATTTAATTAAATATTTACCTTGACATGTGCACCACACCAATATTTTTCCACAGTACAAGAGTTCCCAGTACCGGTATTTCAGACAAAAATGTTTACCTGAATAAACCTATATAAAAAAGACCAGAGTATGCCTGTGAATCAAGTATACTTAGAACATTGTATATGCTAGATATAAAGTCATAGGGCCTTTGTCTCCGTTTGTTTTGCTTCAGGGCCAGCTTAGGGACCCTATTTTTTTTAGGAACTCAGTCAGGGTGTCAACTTACTGCTGAGAGTTGTAAAAGTAGAATACACAAGGTGCAAGTTTGAAATTTGGTTGTGCATCAGCAATTTTTCTGTTATGTCAGTCACTCAATTAGGCATGTTAGCTAACAATTTTTAGATAGTCTAGCCAGCTAACTTACCAATCTAAATCATGGCCAAATACCAACCAGGCACATGACCAGGGGCCCTGAACTCCATGGGACCCGCATTGAATGTTAGTCACTCTCACTCAGATATCATTAACATGGCATAAGTCATGGCAAAATGTTAGAATGGCAGGAAATTCACTTTAAAACAAAAACAATTTCTCCACCCCATGGCAAAATGGGGGGCACTAAAATGTTTTGCCTGCGAAATCTGGCTTATGGCCCCAAATGACTAGAACCGGCCTAGCCCAAGATGTGCTGTTAAGGAGCCTGCCATTACTAGTTATGTCCTTGGAACTTATTTTCAGAGGTTGACTGGCTCTGGCAGCCAAAAACTCCATCTAAACGTGAATAAATTCTCAAGTAAAGCCCTTTACTTTCATATCACATCAAAATAATGTCACAAATGCAAAATATACACTTACTGTACACCAGTGGTGTTCGGTGCTGTTTAAGATGAGGGAGGATTATTTATTTATTTTGAGCATGGCCTTGTTTCTATTACAGCATATTGTATAACTGTCATTTTTATATTCCATTCACCCAGCTCAATGTAACATTGATAGGTTTAGGCTACTACATGATACTCACATTTTCTCTGTATCCATCATGAGGTTGCTACAACCTAGCCTAAGAATGAAAGTTTACAACGTCAAGGTGACAGACAGTAACACATGTAATACTGCCTTGCACACTCTCGTCTGCATCTAGCTGATCTAGGGTGTAATCATTAGTCCAACAGTTGAAAATTAGAGTTTCTATTGGGCAAATTCAGGGATGTATCCTTCTTTCGTTTAAAAACATTTTTCAACAGAATATGCGGAATGAATACACCCCTGATCACAAGCAAACAGTTAACTTTCATAGCAGCCACATAAAAACAGTACGATCACTTTGCTTGTTGTGTGTATATATAAAATTCCTTAGCGCAACTATCTACACACTCTCCTCCTCTCACCTTTTCCCTTCGCTTGTGGACTTCAGTGCACAACACATCAGCTGTCTGTGACCAGGCATTTTTTTTTTAAATACAAAATTCCAAGCCAAACCTTCATATTATGACCGCTAACCACTACACACAGCCTACATCGTTGTCACGTCATAGTCAACATACTAGACATATCGTGTTAGTAACCACCTACAATCATGCAGTACCTTGTAGTCAGAAAACAGTTGAGCAGCTACACCGGCAGGCCACGGTGGCAATAAATAAATCAAACCAAAAGCTTACCTTGAAGAGTTCCACTCTCAAATTGTCATCTTTCACTGTCTTTGAGTCAACTACTCAACACATTTTATGCACTACAGTGCTTGCTAGCTGTAGTGTGTACTTTCACTACTAGATTAATTCTCTGATCCTTTGATTGGGTGGATATCTCAGTTCATGCTGCAAGAGCTCTGATAGGTGAGAGGGCATCCTCCGGAAGTTGTCATAATTACTGTGTAAGTCTATGGGACGTGTGACAACCATGAGCCTCTTAGGTTTTGTATTGAATTCAATGTACCCAGAGAACAGAAGCTAGCTCTTCTGCACCTAAATTTTAACAGTACTGGCACCATATTTCAGTCCCAAATCAAGCACTGAAGATAAGGTCCTTATGCTTCCACAACCGTACCGCAAGCAATGCTTGTTCAAGTTCACACCGAGCGTCAGGGCTCTTAACAAAACTCCACCTTACACAAGACGCCTTCGTCCAATGACTCTTATGTGTAATGGAACCGAGAGTCACGATCAAGGACTAGGGCCGGCCCTGTATTGCTTACTTAGTCTATATTTTAACATTACTATAATTAAATCAAATCTGATGGCTCCCCTCCCAGATCTTGTAGAAACATGAATATCAGTGGACTATATGCATTCATTTCGTTTTTTATTTACATTTTCAGATAGGCTTTTATTCTGAAAATAATTAGCCGATTCTACCGGAAATCAACGTTGTGACTCTTCCCATTTCCGAATGTTTTGGTTCGGTTTGAAATTTACCCTCCAAAGACGAAGGGCGACGAGGGAAATTATATCATGGAAAAACAAACATACTAGATTAAGCGCATATAAATCGAGTAAAAGTAAGATGCACGTTTGCATTCAATGTGTATAGTATATAGCTAGATTTTAGCTATGCACTTCTGTAACATAGCTTATTAATTAGCTAGCTACTTAGCAAGCTAATGTGTTAACATATCATAGTCATGTATTTTTGGAAAGCACTAGAATCTAAATATCGAGAATATCATTGGGTCATTACACGAATGCGTAAATCTCGTTGCTACTTATATAATACAGATAACGACTATGAGGAAGACTTTTGGAAAAAATATGCATCTAAGCTGAAGCTATTTCTAAATGCGCACGCATACCCATAGCTCTGGTTCACCGCGCAACAACAATGTGCTCTGGCACGTTTCTCCCCAGTTGTTTAGTCATTGTATTCTGTATACTTTCGTAACTCACCAACGTGAAGATATTGCTAGAGTAATTTAAAACTTTTCTCTGTCCTCTAAAACGACTTTGGCATTTTATCAGCTGATGAACCATGTTTGGCTGTATGTACGCAACTGCAGCCTGCAATTCGGGACGTTCCTACAAATGGGCATTCCAGGAACGCCCCCCCCTCCCTTTGGTTCCTTCATGAACCACACCCCTCGAACGTCCCTTTTGTTTCTGCATGACAACCCCCGTCGTCCAAAATTGCGGGTTGCAGTTACACCCTTCTCGCTGCATGCTCATCCGACATGTGCATGGACCAGAGTTAACATACCTGGAGAGTGGGTCCTGGCCCACCTGCATAAAGTAAACAATGGAGCCGATGTATTCCCAGACAGTTTCACATGCAAATAGCTATGATTATCTGTAGTGCCCAAGGTATGACATTCCATGCAACAGTAAGGTATTTGAGGTGTGCTCAATTCAACTTGGAGTTTGCACTTTTGGGACTATTCCATTGGTTCCATTCTACAAGGCAAACTAGCATAAGTTAAGCACAGCTCCAGTATTTGACATGTATCAGACACCGTCTGGTATCTTGAAAGTTTGCTGATACAGCAATGACATTTATTTTTCAGGCAATTTTCATGTGAAGAATCAAGGTCCTCTTACTATTGAAAATGAAGAGGAGGATTCGGAGATCCGATCAGGAATACTTAATAGACTGTGAGTAATCAGTATGAAGGCCACTATGTTGTTGTAGTATAACATTTTATCACTTTTTTTCAACACTGACTTTGATGACAATGGTGAGAACACACATGATCAAACCACCCTACTCGAAAGTTAAGGTACTTGTTTATTTACATTGAACTTGAAATGTCTTCTCTCTATTTTAAGGTTGTGCACTTTGTAAATGCAGTGAGAATTGTCCAGACAAATATGGCGAGAAGATCACACTTAAGTCACAGGAACTCACTGTGCACTACTTTTGCCTGGTAAGAGAGAGAGAGAGTGTGTGTGTTAGAATTACTCATTGTTCATGAATTATGGCCTAGCTTAAACCAAAATATCTTGTCATTGCGGAATACTATTTGCTCAAACAGTAATAATCTATTTGTTTTATCATTCAGTTGCTTACTGAAGACACCTTAAATGTACAGAATGTTTACAATGTCAGATGAAAGGTGGCAACTTAAGAAATGTTGGTTAGAGGACTCCGGATTTTCTGCTTATTCCCTCCTGATTCCGGCAGTCCTCCAACCGGGATTTCCGGAAAACCAGGGAATTTATTGAAAGTTCCCGAAATTTTGCAATCCTATTCAGATGTTTTTATATTCCAGCTGATGTCAAGCGGCGTGTATCAGCGTGGAGAGGAAAATGAAGGGATCTATGGCTTCTTGGTGGATGATATTAAACAGGAGGTCCGCAGATCCTCCAGACTAGTAAGTCAGTGTGTTCATTCATATTGAGGGCGTATTTATTTATCCTACTTTCATAGGCAAGGTACCATTTAGCCCTTGATTATGACTCAAGAGTCTACCTCTGAAAATAACACATAGTTTCAAGTTTTAATGTCACATGCAGAAGTGCAGTGAAATGCCTTTCTTGCGAGCTCAAAACCCAACAATGCAATAGTCAATAACAATGTAATGCAACAAATAATATAAGTTAGATCAAAAACACAAGAACTAGAAATAAGAAGAATACGAGAAAGTAAGTCAGAATACTATAAATAGGGTCAGTCAGTTCCAATACCATATCTACAATGTGCAGGGATACTGGAGTGATAGCTGTAGATCAGGGTTCCCCAACTGGCGGCCCGCATTTGATTTTATTTGGCACAAGTTTTCTGAGCAAGGCAAATATACAGCACCAGTCAAAAGTTTGGACACACCTACTCATTCAAGGGTTTTTATTTTTATTTGTACTATTTTCTACGTTGTAGAATCATAGTGAAAACATCAAAACTATTAAATAACAAAGGTAGGGGTGGTATACAGAAGATAACCCGTAAAAGACAGAGTCCATATTATTGCAAGGACAGCTCAAATAAGCAAAAAGAAATGACAGTCCCATCATTACTTTACGACATGAAGGTCAGCCATTCTGGAAAAAGTCAAGAACTTTGAAAGTTTCTTCAAGTATAACATTCTCTGTTTCACAGAAACATGGCTCTCTCGGGATATGTTGTCAGAATTGGTTCAGCCACCGGGCTTCTCCATGCATCGCGCCGACAGAGATAAACACCTCTCTGGGAAGAGGAAGGACGGGGGTATATGCTTTATGATTAACGACGCATGGTGTAATCATAACAACATACAGGAACTCAAGTCCTGCTCACCCGACCTAGAACTCCTTACAATGAAATGCTGGCCATTTTACCATTTTAGCCTCAGGAGGCTGAAGAAATTTGACTTGTCACCTATAACACTCACAAACATTTACAGATGCACAATCGAGAGCATTCCGTTGGGCTGTATCACAGCCTGGTACGACAACTGCACCGCCCTCAACCGCAAGGCTCCCCAGAGGGTGGTGCGGTCTGCACAACACATCACCGGTGGCAAACTACCTGCCCTCCATGACACCTACAGCACCCGATGTCACAGGAAGGCCAAAAAGATCCTCAAGGACAACAACCACCCGAGCCACTGCCTGTTCACCCCGCTATCATCCAGAAGACGAGGTCAGTACAGATGCATCAAAGCTGGGACCGAGAGATTGAAAAACAGCTTCTATCGCAAGGCCATCAGACTGCTAAACAGCAATCACTAACTCAGAGAGGCTGCTGCCTACATTGAGACCCAATCACTGGACACTTTAATAAATTGATCACTAGTCACTTTAAACAATGCCACTTTAATATTGTTTACATATCTTACATTACTCATATCATATGTATATACTATATTTTATACCGTCTACTGCACCTTGCCTATGCCGCTTGGCCATTGCTCATCCATATATTTATGTGTACATATTCTCATTCACTCCTTTAGATTTGTGTGTGTTAGGTACTTGTTGGGGAATTGTTAGATTACTTGTTAGATATTCCTGCACTGTCGGAACTAGAAGCACAAGCATTTCACTACACTAGCATTAACATCTGCTAACCATGTGTATGTGACCAATAAAATTTGATTTGAAGTGCAGTGGCAAAAACCATCAAGCGCTATGATGAAACTGGATCTCATGAGGACCGCCATAGGAAAGGAAGACCCAGAGGTACCTCTGCTGCAGAGGATACATTCATAAAAGTTAACTGCACCTCAGATTGCAGCCGAATTAAAAGCTTCACAGAGTTCAAGTAACAGACACATCTCAAGATCAACTGTTCAGAGGAGACTGTGAATCAGGCTTTCATGGTTGAATTACTGCAAAGAAACCACTACTAAAGGACACCAATAAGAAGAAGTGACTTGTTTGGGCCAAATAATACGAGCAATGGACATTAGACCGGTGGAAATCTGTCCTTTGGTCTGATGAGTCCAAATGTGAGATTTTTGGTTCCAACCACCGTGTCTTTGTGAGACGCAGAGTAGGTGAATGGATGATCCCGAGTGGCGCAGCGGTCTAAGGCACTGCATCTCAATGCAAGAGGCGTCACTACAGTCCCTGGTTTGATTCCAGGCTGTTTCACATCTGGCCGTGATTGGCAGTCCCATAGGGCGGTGCATAATTGGCCCAGCGTCGTCCGGGTTTGGCTGCGGTAGGCCGTCATTGTAAATAAGAATTTGTTCATAACTGACTTGCCTAGTTAAATAAAGGTTACTTTTTTTATCAATGCATGTGTGTTTCCCACCGTGAAGCATGGAGGTGTGATGGTGTGGGGGTGCTTTGCTGGTGAAATTGTCAGTGATTTAGTTAGAATTCAAGGCACACTTAACCAGCATGGCTACCACAGTATTCTGCAGCGATACGCCATCCCATCTGGTTTGCGCTTGGTGGGACTATCATTTGTTTTTTAACAAGACAATGACCCAACACACCTACAGGTTGTGTAAGGCCTATTTGACCAAGAAGGAGAGTGATGGAGTGCTGCATCAGATGGCCTGGCCTCCACAATCACCCAACCTCAATCCAATTGAGATGGCTTGGGATGAGTTGGACCGGAGAGTGAAGGAAAAGCAGCCAACAAGTACATTTACATTTAAGTCATTTAGCAGACGCTCTTATCCAGAGCGACTTAGTACTCAGCATATGTGGGAACTCCTTCAAGACTGTTGGAAATGCTGGTGAAGCTGGTTGAGAGAATGCCAAGCGTGTACAAAGCTGTCATAAAATCAAAGGGTGGCTACTTTAAAGAATATAAAATATATTTTGTTTTGTTTAACACTTTTTTGATTACTACATGATTCCATATGTGTTATTTCATAGTTATGATGGTTATTGATGATAGTTATTTATGATCCCTGATGTAGATATGCTACATGACCAAAAGTATGTGGACACATCTCATTCCAAAATCATAGGCATTGATTTGGAGATGGTCCCCCATTTTCTGCTGTAACAGCCTACACTCTTCTGTGAAGGCTTTCCACTAGATGTTGGAACATTGCTGCGGGGACTTGCTTCCATTTAGCCACAAGAGCATTTACATTTACATTACATTTAAGTCATTTAGAGCGACTTACAAATTGGTGCATTCACCTTATGATATCCAGTGGAACAACCACTTTACAATAGTGCATCTAAATCTTTTAGGGGGGGGGGGGGGGGGGTTAGAAGGATTACTTTATCCTATCCTAGGTATTCCTTAAAGAGGTGGGGTTTCAGGTGTCTCCGGAAGGTGGTGATTGACTCCGCTGACCTGGCGTCGTGAGGGAGTTTGTTCCACCATTGGGGTGCCAGAGAAGCGAACAGTTTTGACTGGGCTGAGCGGGAACTGTACTTCCGCAGAGGTAGGGAGGCGAGCAGGCCAGAGGTGGATGAACGCAGTGCCCTTGTTTGGGTTTAGGGCCTGATCATAGCCTGAAGGTACGGAGGTGCCGTTCCCCTCACAGCTCCGTAGGCAAGCACCATGGTCTTGTAGCGGATGCGAGCTTCAACTGGAAGCCAGTGGAGAGAGCGGAGGAGCGGGGTGACGTTTGTGAGGTATGGCACTGATGTTGGGCGATTAGGCCTGGCTCACAGTCGGCGTTCTAGTTCATCCAAAAGCTGTTTGATGGAGTTGAGGTCAGGGCTCTGTGCAGCCCAGTCAAGTTCTTCCACACCGATCTTGACCAAATCCATTCCTTTATGGACCTCGATTTGTGCACTGGGGCATTGTCATGCTGAAACAGGAAAGGGCCTTCCCCAAACTGTTGCCACAAAGTTGGAAGCACAGAATCGTCTAGAATGTCATTGGACTGTATGCTGTAGTGTTAAGATTTCCCTTCACTGAACTAAGGGGCCTAGCCCGAACCATGAAAAACGGCCCCAGACCATTTTTCCGTCTCCACCAAACTTTACAGTTAGCACTATGCATTCGGGCAGGTAGCGTTATCTTGGCATGTGCGGCTGCTTGGCCATGGAAACCCATTTCATAAAGCTCCCGACTAACAGTTTATGTGCTGACTTTGCTTCCAGAGGCAGTTTGGAACTCGGTAGTGAGTGTTGCAACCGAGGACAGACAATTTTTACGCGCTTCAGCACTCACGAGTCCCGTTCTGTGTGCTTGTGTGGCCTATGACTTTGCGGTTAAGTTGTTTTTTGTCTTAGATGTTTCAACTTCACAATAACAGCACTTACAGTTGACTGGGGCAGCTCTAGCAGGGCAGAAATTTGACGAACTGACCTTTTGGAAAGGTGGCATCCTATGACGGTGGCACATTGAAAGTCACTGAAATCTTCAGTAAGGTCCTTCTACTGTCAATGTTCGTCTATAGAGATTGCATGACTGTGTGCTCGGTTTTATACACCTGCCAGCAACGGGTGTGGTTGAAATAACCGAATCCACTAATTTGAAGGTGTGCCTTCGGAAAGTATTCATACCCCTTGACTTTTTCCACATTTTGTTACCTTACAGCCTTTTTCTAAAATTGATTAAATAGTTGTTTTACTCATCAATCTACACACAATACCTGATAATGACAAAGCAAAAACAGGTTTTTAGAAATTGTAGCATTTTTTTTTTTACTGAAATATCACATTTGCATAAGTGTTCAGACCCTTTATTCAGTACTTTGTTGAAGCACCTTTGGCAGCGATTACAGCCTCGAGTCTTCTTGGGTATGATGCTACGAGCTTGGTAGACCTGCATTTGGGGAGTTTCTCCCATTTTTCTCTGCAGATCTTCTCAAGCTCTATCAGGTTGGATGGGGAGCATTGTTGCACAGCTATTTCCAGGTCTCTCCAGAGATGCTCCATTGGGTTGCAGTCCTGGCTCTGGCTGGGCCAATCAAGAACATTCAGAGACTTGTCCCGAAGCCACTCCTTTGTTGTCTTGGCTGTGTGCTTAGAGTCGTTGTCCTGTTGGAAGGTGAACCTTCGCCCCAGTCTGAGGTCGTGAGCGCTCTGGAGCAGGGTTTCATTAAGGATCTCTCTGTACTTTTCTCTGTTCATTTCTCTGTTCATCTTTGCCTTGATCCTGACTAGTCTCCCAGTCCCTGCCGCTGGAACACATCCCCACAGTATGATGCTGCCACCACCATGCTTCACCGTAGGGATGGCGCAAGGTTTCCTCCAGACGTGATGTTTGGCATTGAGGCCAAAGACTTCAATCTTGGTTTCATCAGACCAGAGAATCTTATTTCTCATGGTCTGAGAGTCTTTAGGTGCCTTCTGGAAAACTCCAAGCGGGCTGTCATGTGCCTTTTACTGAAGAGTGGCTTCCGTCCAACCACTCTACCATAAAGGCCTGTTTGGTGAAATGCTGCAGAGATATTTGTCCTTCTGGAAGGTTCTCCCATCTCCACAGAGGAACTCTGGAGCTCTGTCAGAGTGACCATCGGGTTCTTGGTCACCTTCCTGACCAAGGCCATCTGTTTGGCAGGGCGGCCAGTTCTAGGAAGAGTCTTGGTGGCTCCAAACTTCTTGCTGCAGACATTTTTTTGTACCCTTCCCCAGATCTGTGTCTCGACACAATCCTGTCTCTGAGCTCTAAGGACTATTCCTTCGACCTCATGGCTTGGTTTTTGATCTGACATGCACTGTCAACTGTGGGACCTTATATAGACAGGTGTGTGCCTTTACAAATGATGTCAAATCAATTCAATTTACCACATGTGTACTCATATCAAGTTGTATAAACATCAAGGATGATCAATGATGCACCTGAGCTCAATTTAGCGTCGCATAGCAAAGGGTCTGAATACTTATGTAAATAAGGTATTTCTGTGGAAAAAGTCAAGGGGTATGAATACTTTCTGAAGGCACTGTATGATGTATGCATAGGGGTAAGGTGACTAGGCATCAGGATACAGTGGCTTGCGAAAGTATTCACCCCCTTGGTATTTTTCCTATTTTGTTGCCTTACAACCTGGAAGTAAAATAGATTTTTGGGGGGTTTGTATCATTTGATTTACACAACATGCCTACCACTTTGAAGATGCAAAAATGTTTTTATTGTGAAACAAACAAGAAATAAGACAAAAAAACTGAAAACTTGAGCATGCATAACTCCCTCCCATAGTCAATACTTTGTAGAGCCACCTTTTGCAGCAATTACAGCTGCAAGTCTCTTGTGGTATGTCTCTATAAGCTTGGTACATTTAGCCACTGGGATTTTTGCCCATTCTTCAAGGCAAAACTGCTCCAGCTCCTTCGATTTAGATGGGTTTTGCTGGTGTACAGCAATCTTTAAGTCACACCACATATTCTCAATTGGATTGAGGTCTGGGCTTTGACTAAGCCATTCAAAGACATTTGAATGTTTCCCCTTAAACCATTCGAGTGTTGCTTTAGCAGTATGCTTGGGTCATTGTCCTGCTGGAAGGTGAACCTCCGTCCCAGTCTCAAATCTCTGGAAGACTGAAACGGGTTTCCCTCAAGAATTTCCCTGTATTTAGCGCCATCCATCATTCCGTCAATTCTGACCAGTTTCCCAGTCCCTGCCGATGAAAAGGTGGTGGTGCCCCCTGCTTAGTGGTGTTGCAGACTCTGGGGCCTTTCAGAACAGGTGTATATATTCTGAGATCATGTGACAGATCATGTGACACTTAGATTGCACACAGGTGGACTTTATTTAACTAATTATGTGACTTCTGAAGGTAATTGGTTGCACCAGATCTTATTTAGGGACTTCATAGCAAAGGGGGGAATACATATGCACGTAGCACTTTTCAGTTTTACATTTCTTTAAATAAGTTATTTTTTTCATTTCACTTTGCCAATTTGGACTAGTTTGTGTATGTCCATTACATGAAATCCAAATAAAAATCGATTTAAATTACAGGTTGTAATACAACAAAATAGGAAAAACGCCAAGGGGGGTGAATACTTTTACAAGGCACTGTATATGATAAACAAAGTTGCAGCAGCGTATATAATTATTGTATGTGAGGGTAGAGGTAGTATAAATGTATGTGCATATTATGTTTGTGAGCAAATTATGGAGTGAATCTTTGTGTGTTTTGGAGTGTCAGTGTGCTTGAGTGTGTATGGCCCTTTGAGTGCGTAGAGACAGTGATATAAGCTGTTCAGGAGCCTGTTGGTGTCAGCTGTACGACTTTTTGAGGATTTGAGGGCCCATGCCAAACCTGAGGGGGAAGAGGCGTTGTCATGCCTTCTTCATGACTGTGTGTGGACCATTTTAAGTCCTTAGTAATTTGGTCAACGAGGAACTTGAAGCTCTTGACCTGCTCCACTGCAGCCCCATCAATGTAGTCCACGATAAGCTCCCTGGTCTTACTGACATTAAGGGAGAGGCTGTTGTTCTGGTGCCACACTGACAGGTCACTGGTCTACCACTGTCGTGTTGTCAGCAAACTTAATGATGGTGTTGGAGTCATGTGTGGACACGCAGTTGTTGGTGAACAGGGAGTACAAGAGGGAACTAAGCATACACCCCTGTGGGTGATGAGTTTGGAGGGGACAATGGTGTTGAACGCTATGGTGTAGTCCATTAACAGCATTCTCACATAGGTATTCCTCTTATGTAGGTGGGTGAGGGCAGTGGGGGAGCAATTGAGATTGTGTCGTCTGTGGATCTGTTGGGGCGGTATACAAATTGGAGTGGGTCTAAGGTGTCTGGGATGATGGAGTTGATGTGTGCCATAACCAGCCTCTCAAAGCACTTCATGATTACAGATGTGAGCGCTACAGGGCGGTAGTCATTGTGGCATTAAGCCAGCTGTTCTGCGCATGCCCTGGAATACTGTCGGGCCCCGCAGCCTAGCAGGTGTTGACCTGGTTAAAGACCTTACTCACGTCAGCCTCGGAGAGCGAGATCACCCAATCCTCTGGGTTGGTTGCAGCCCTCACAACCAGCACGATGTTGTTATTGTCGAAGTGTGCATAAAATGTATTGAGTTCATGTGGTAGAGAGGCATCGTTGGGCAGACCACGGCCAAGTCTTTGTAATCCTTAATGAACTGTAGCCCCTGCCATCTACGGCGTTGCCCTTGTAATATGTAGTACGGTAACGTTAGGCTCCTTTAAGAGTACATCTTGGTCTAGGTACCATTCAACCTCTTCAGCTCAGCAGGCACTTTGATTGATGCTTGTCACCGTGGAGATATAGTATAAAACATGCACAATATGTTCTATTTAATTCTGTGCTTGCCATGGCCAACATGGCCTAAACTGTTTCGGCAGAGGAGAGTTTATGCAGAGTGGCTTGACACACCAGGTAGAGGTCAGGAGCTTGATCACTCACCGAGCAGAAACTTTTCTCACCTGCTGAGAGACTAAGGCTGATAGGCTCACTCAGCACCAACAGTAGTGCCGTCCATACAAGTTATTTAGTATGATGTATGATGGTTGTATTAGGATTACCCTAATCCTAGAGTCTTTGTCCACTCCAAGCCTAAGCAGCACTTTTATCACAAAACGTATAGAGTACATATTTTAGATGTTGCCTTCAAACGTTTCTGGTTGCTTGGATTCTTGTTCAAAAACATCATGTCCTAAATGTACTTTTTTGCTTTCTGTGTACCCTGTGTTTAGAAATGTGCAGTCTGCAAGAAGAATGGTGCTTCAGTTGGGTGCTACGTCAAAAGCTGCCAGAAAAAGGTCCATTTTCCATGTGGCAAACAACACCAATTCATCTTTCAATTCACAGATTTATTTCCGTAAGTGACGATGATTATATATCACCAGTATGTATTAGAGCTAGGACTTAATCCGAAAATGATCAACACCGACATTGCCTTCCTCTTACCGAAGAATTCTGCATATGTCGGTAATTTTGCTACACAACATTATTGTAGATTGTTCTAAAACCATTATTTGGTCAACAATAATAGCCTATGCATTATGTTGATTCCTGCTATGAAAGTGTGTACCTATCCCGGTTTCGCTGTCGACTGCTGACTCTCACTCCCTTTCCGCACTGTGCGCTCCTGCTTAAAATTGAATTGCGGGAGAAATGCCGTTTTCAAAGCAACTACTGTTGTTCTAGTAACAGAGAGGAGAGTCATAACTTTCTGTGACTATATACTCTATTCTCAGCTCTTAATATTGAGTTCATGACGACACCACTTTACAACCAGAGTAGGCCGTAGTATGGTTTTGATGCGACCGCAAAGCTGAGCGAGCCATTTGCAGTGAATAGGCCTACATCAATAGCCTAGGAATAGTGCTGGAAAGTACTGATTTACTGATAGATTAATCAATTAGCCTACATGGCTATCTAGCAACAATATCATATTTAGAGTTAGCAATCTAGCTGTCTTGAGTTGCCATTTTCTCAGTTGGTGAATAATATAGTCTATAGGCCAATATACACAAAGATATCGGCAAATTCTCTAAAGAGCCTAACATAAATGTGATAATTCTGGATCCTATTTTGACAGGCTGCATATCAAAATATCAATCATGCATTCCCTGGGTATGTTAGATGAAATAGCGTTCTGTTTGAATAGTAGGCTCCCATCTCAGGTGTCTAACTTGGCACTGAAAAAAAAACATCTAGAGCCCTGCCACTAATGGAAAGTTATTGTTATCTAGTAAAATAGTTACATTTATTACGATATTACTTTTTATCCATATTGCCCAGCTCTAGTATGTGTTGTGTCTAGAGATTCTAAACATAATAGACAGCAGCCATGGCAAACGTAGTAACAGGAGATAATTAGGCTCAGCTCTTGTTTTAGAGATTAGAAATATATAATTCATTCAAAAACAGTAAAGTCATATTGGCCTTCATCAGAATGAAATGACAGCTGTGCCTATTTTCTCCTTGTGAACTTTAATTTTGTTTTTAATCTAATCTTTAACTAGGTAAGTCAGTTAAGAAAAAAATATTATTTACATTGACGGTCTAACAAAAGGCCTCCTGCGGCAACGGGTGCTGGGAATTTAATAAAAATATAGGACAAAACACATGACAAGAGATACACCACGACACTGCATAAAGAGAGACCTAAGACAACAACATAGCATGGCAGCAACACATGACAACAAAGCATGGTAGCAACACAACTTGACAACAACATGGTAGCAACACAGCATGGCAGCAGCACAACATGGTAGCAGCACAAAACATGGTACACACATTATTGGGCACAGACAACAGCACAAAGGGCAAGAAGATAGAGACAACAATACATCATGCGAAGCAGCCACATCTGTCATTAAGAGTGTCCACGATTGAGTCTTTGGCTACGCCTCTACTTTTAGTTGGTTGAAGTACTCTTATCTCTCAGAAACATTAACAACAAGCCATGCTTTATACCGTGGTGCGTCTCTGATTGTATTCCCCCAGGTCCTACTGTAAGGATCACAGTCCCACCCAGTCCTGGCCAGTGTCGGCTTGTGTCAGTGAGCCTATGTCCTGCTCAGTGTGTCTGGACCCCATAGAACCTGTCCTCTCCTACTCCGTTCTCAAGTGTCCTGCCTGCCATGGCAGCTGGTTTCACAGAGACTGTGTGCAGGTAGCTACATCCCAGACTAGCAATGGCCCTCTTGGGTGAATGTGGGAATAAATTATTTTTCATCCTATATAAAAGTTGTTGTAACAGTTCCTTGCAATGTGCTGCAATGTGCATAACCCTTATTTCACCCTCTATATGGCATTACATTTGCATATATGGGCTTTGTGAAGCATCTATGATGGTTGTATAAAGAGTTTATGAAGGCTTGTAAGTGACTACATGCATTCTCTTATTTATTTCCTATGTATTCCTCCAGAACCAGGCTCATAGTGCTGGCATGTTCTTCTTCAGATGCACTCTGTGCAACAACAAGGACATGTTCCAGCAGGAGATGTTCCGGATGGGAGTCCACATACCTGAGAGGTATTATTATTTTCATTGTCTACTGTATGTATGGTCCATTCTCTACTGTATGTATGGTCCAGGCTCTACTGTATGTATGGTCCAGGCTCTACTGTATGTATGGTCCAGGCTCTACTGTATGTATGGTCCAGGCTCTACTGTATGGTCCATTCTCTACTGTATGTATGGTCCAGGCTTTACTGTATGTATGGTCCAGGCTCTACTGTATGTTTGGTCCAGGCTCTACTGTATGTTTGGTCCAGGCTCTACTGTATGTATGGTCCAGGCTCTACTGTATGTTTGGTCCAGGCTCTACTGTATGTATGGTCCAGGTTCTACTGTATGTTTGGTCCAGGCTCTACTGTATGTATGGTCCAGGTTCTACTGTACTATATGTATGGTCCAGGCTCTACTGTATGGTCCAGGCTCTACTGTATGTATGGTCCAGGCTCTACTGTATGTATGGTCCAGGCTCTACTGTATGTATGGTCCAGGCTCTACTGTACTATATGTATGGTCCAGGCTCTACTGTATGGTCCAGGCTCTACTGTATGTATGGTCCAGGCTCTACTGTATGTATGGTCCAGGCTCTACTGTATGTATGGTCCAGGCTCTACTGTACTATATGTATGGTCCAGGCTCTACTGTATGGTCCAGGCTCTACTGTATGTATGGTCCAGGCTCTACTGTATGTTTGGTCCAGGCTCTACTGTATGTATGGTCTAGGCTCTACTGTACTGTATGTATGATCCAGGCTCTACTGTATGTATGTATGGTCCAGGTTCTACTGTACTGTATGGTCCAGGTTCTACTGTACTTTATGGTCCATGATCTATTGTACTGTGTGGTCCAGGCTGCACTGTACTGTATTTATGGTCCAGGCTCTACTGTATGTATGGTCCAGGCTCTAATGTATTGTATTTATTGTCCAGGTTTGACTGTATTGATGGTCCAGGCTCTACTGTACTGTATGTATGGTACAGGCTCTACTGTGTGTATGGTCCAGGCTCTACTGTGTGTATGATCCAGGATCTACTGTACTCTGTGTATGGTCCAGGCTCTACTGTATGTATGATCCAGGCTCTACTGTACTCTGTGTATGGTCCAGGCTCTACTGTATGTATGGTCCAGGCACTACTGTACTGTATTTATGGTCCAGGCTCTACTGTATGTATGGTCCAGGCTCTAATGTATTGTATTTATGGTCCAGGCTCGACTGTATGTATGGTCCAGGCTCTACTGTACTGTATGTATGGTACAGGCTCTACTGTGTGTATGGTCCAGGCTCTACTGTGTGTATGATCCAGGCTCTACTGTACTGTATGGTCCAGGCTCTACTGTATGTATGATCCAGGCTCTACTGTACTCTGTGTATGGTCCAGGCTCTACTGTATGTATGGTCCAGGCTCTACTGTGTGTATGGTCCAGGCTCTACTGTATGTATGGTCCAGGTTCTACTGTACTGTATGGTCCAGGCTCTACTGTATGGTCCAGGCTCTACTGTATGTATGATCCAGGCTCTACTGTATGTATGATCCAGGCTCTACTGTACTATATGGTCCATTCTCTACTGTATGTTTGGTCCAGGTTCTACTGTACTATATGTATGGTCCAGGTTCTACTGTACTATATGTATGGTCCAGACTCTACTGTACTATATGTAGGGTCCAGGCTGTACTGTATGTATGTATGGTTCAGGTTCTACTATACTGTGTGGTCCAGGCTCTTTGTACTGTATGTATGGTCCAGGCTCTACTGTACGGTATGTATGGTCCAGGCTCTTTGTACTGTATGTATGGTCCAGGCTCTACTGTATGTATGGTCTACTGTATGTATGGTCCAGTGTCTCTGTGTGTTCTGTGGGACGTGGTTGACAGCAGTCACAGCACACCAGAAGACACATTTCTTATGTAACAGTTGGACAAATAAAGTACTGTTGCATTTGTGTTGTGGCGTTATGAGTTTTATCTAATGTATTCTGTATGTGTGTGCCATAGAGATGCAGCCTGGGAGCTGGAAGAAAATGCCTTTGGAGAGTTACTGCAGGTGTACCAGCACTGTGATGCCAACAAATGTCTCTCCCACAATGGTCGGACGTATTCTTCACGCACTGGGTAAGCTCTAATGTAGTGTGTGTGTGTGTGTGTGTGTGTGTGTGTGTGTGTGTGTGTGTGTGTGTGTGTGTGTGTGTGTGTGTGTGTGTGTGTGTGTGTGTGTGTGTGTGTGTGTGTGTGTGTGTGTGTGTGTGTGTGTGTGTGTGTGTGTGTGTGTGTGGCTGAAATGGTTGACAAACCAAAATGTGTTTATCGCTAAAATGAATTTGAGTTTCACTCATATGTCTTTTTGGTTTTCAGATGGTTTCAAATACTGCGCTGTGCCCTCTGTGGCTCTAGTGGCACCCATCGAAAATGTGGTTCCCTCAAACTTGACGAGACTAACTGGGCTTGTGAGGACTGTGCAGGAGCTGTGGATGGGACAGGTAGGCTATTTGCCGTACTGTGTCTGTTTTGGTCTAACTGGGCAGTGAAGTTATGACCAGACCAGTTATGATTGGAATGAAGAACTGCTTTTATTGTCTTTATGAAGTCTATTCGCTCTCTGATAATCATTGTTATTTCTTGTTTAGCTTCCCTCCCCAGACACACTGACTCTCCACAGCCCGGTGGGCCGAGAAGAAGCAGGTCTTCTAAAAGGACTCTCACACTGACCCCTCGCCAATCACCTATAGTCTGTAAAAGGTACAATACATTATTGTTTAGCATTTTTTTCACACAAAAATCATTGGCGCCTTTCAGCCGGTCTATTTATAGTGACCACACATTGCACCTGGAGGCACGGCTTCGAACCCTGACTGGCACGGCTTCAAAACCTGACTGGCACGGCTTCAAACCCTGACTGGCACGGCTTCAAGCCCTGACTGGCACGGCTTCAAACCCTGACTGGCACGGCTTCAAAACCTGACTGGCACGGCTTCAAAACCTGACTGGCACGGCTTCAAGCCCTGACTGGCACGGCTTCAAGCCCTGACTGGCACGGCTTCAAAACCTGACTGGCACGGCTTCAAAACCTGACTGGCACGGCTTCAAGCCCTGACTGGCACGGCTTCAAAACCTGACTGGCACGGCTTCAAGCTCTGACTGGCACGGCTTCAAGCCCTGACTGGCACGGCTTCAAACCCTGACTGGCACGGCTTCAAGCCCTGACTGGCACGGCTTCAAACCCTGACTGGCACGGCTTCAAAACCTGACTGGCACGGCTTCAAGCCCTGACTGGCACGGCTTCAAACCCTGACTGGCACGGCTTCAAGCCCTGACTGGCACGGCTTCAAGCCCTGACTGGCACGGCTTCAAACCCTGACTGGCACGGCTTCAAACCCTGACTGGCACGGCTTCAAAACCTGACTGGCACGGCTTCACGCCCTGACTGGCACGGCTTCAAGCCCTGACTGGCACGGCTTCAAACCCTGACTGCGCCGCTTTCCATTCCAAGTCCCCTCTCTCCCCATCTCCATCTCAATAACTTATCCACTGTATCGATCAATAAAAACTATCAAATACATTTAAAATAAAAAAAATAAAAAATACTTCTTATTTTTTGTACTTGCCGTCATAGACCAAGTCCAAATGTTTTCTAGGGGAATTGTTTTTTGGTCTTACCTTTTATGTTGTGCTAAGAACACATTGGAGATAAACATAGATTATTTAATGATTGGCAGGCCATTTTTGTTGGGAGGCTCTGCTAGAGAGATCCTACAGGAGCTTGCCAGTCAGACATCACAGCACCAACTATCCATGCCAGTGTTGGTGAATGGAAACAAGGTCCTGGAGGCTGCCATGGAGCTAGTGAAGAGGAGTGACTTCAACCCGTCCCATGCCCTTGCGGTGAGGTTCACAAGCAGCAAGCACAGTTCCAGCCCAGACACCTGCCCTGGCAACACCCGGCACTTCCTCAGGCTCCTGGTGCAGCAGCTCCAGAACACTGTCTTTGAAGGTCCGGATGGTGCCAAGACCCTGACCCTCGATGCACGAGGTAGGTCAATACCACCCCCCCCCCTCCGTACAAAACGCTCTCCAGCTCTGGATCATAAACTCACTCTAGCGCAAATCACTTGCTTGTTGCTAGAATTGTTGGGTCATAAACTCACATTCATAGTTACATTTGGGAGTTACAGTTGAAGTCGGAAGTTTACATACACCTTAGCCAAATACATTTAATTCCGTTTTTTTTTTACAATTCCTGACATTTAATCCTAGTAAAAATTCCCTGTCTTATGTCAGTTAGGATCACCACTTTATTTTAAGAATGTGAAATGTCAGAATAGTAGTAGAGAGAATGATTTATTTCAGCTTTTATTTATTTCATCACATTCCCAGTGGGTCAGAAGTTTACATACACTCAATTAGTATTTGGTAGCATTGCCTATAAATTGTTTAACTTGGGTCAAACGTTTCGGGTAGCCTTCCACAAGCTTCCCACAATAAGTTGGGTGAATTTTGGCCCATTCCTTCTGACAGAGCTGGTGTAACTGAGTCAGGTTTGTAAGCCTCCTTGCTCGCTTGCGCTTTTTCAGTTCTGCGAAGAAATTTTCTATAGGATTGAGGTCAGGGCTTTGTGATGGCCACTCCAATACCTTGACTTTGTTGTCCTTAAGCCATTTTGCCACAACTTTGGAAGTATGCTTGGGGGTCAATGTCCATTTGGAAGACTCATTTGCGACCAAGCTTTAACGTCCTGACTGATGTCTTGAGATGTTGCTTCAATATATCCACATCATTTCCCTCCCTCATGATTCCATCTATTTTGTGAAGTGCACCAGTCCCTCCTGCAGCAAAGCACCCCCACAACATGATGGCTGATTTGTTTTGATTTTCCCATGATGTCAAGCAAAGAGGCACTGAGTTTGAAGGTAGGCCTTGAAATATATCCACAGGTACACCTCCAATTGTCTCAAATGATGTCAATTAGCCTATCAGAAGCTTCTAAAGCCATGACATCATTTTCTGGAATTTTCCAAGCTGTTTAAAGGCACAGTCAACTTAGTGTATGTAAACTTCTGACCCACTGGAATTGTGATACAGTGAATTATAAGTGAAATAATCTGTCTGTAAACAATTGTTGGGAAAATGACTTGTGTCATGCACAAAGTAGATGTCCTAACCGACTTGCCAAAAATATAGTTTGTTATCAAGAAATTTGTGGAGTGGTTGAAAAACGAGTTTTAATGACTCCAACCTAAGTGTATGTAAACTTACGACTTCAACTGTATATTGTTATCAAATACTGGGGATGTGGTTTTGATCTGTTCTCAGCTTCTCTCAGTGCTTGACTTGGACTGAAATAGGTGCCGGTACTCATTTTGGGTGCTGTATATATTTAGGTGCAGGAGCTCCACAATACTTTAAGCTAATATTCTTTAAGAGAAACAGGAGCTCAAGCAGTAGAACATTTGAGGTGCCGGTACTCAGCTCTGGGGAGCTCTTGCCCAAGTCAAGCGCTGGCTTCTCTATGTTGTCTCATTTCTATGTCATGTTTCCCTAGCTCTGAGGGAGGATGTCTACTTTGACGTGGGGTGTCTTCTGTCCCTGAGTCTGGTCCACGGGGGACCTCCTCTGGGCTTCTTCTCCAGGGCTCTCTACCTGTGTCTGTTCAACTTCCCCAGGGATACACCTCTCACTGTGGAAGACATGGGCAGCACTGGGTTCACAGACAAAGTCAAGAAGGTACACATTTTAACATGTCTCTTTACTCTCTTAGATGCTGAATAGATTGATTTAGTTGGACCTTCTAATGTTACAAAGGCTTTAAATGATTGGTTCACAATTTATGAACCAAATCTCTATTTTTTATGGAAATGGCGTGTTGTTGAAGAGTCCTGACACTTTTTTGCGATTTCACTTGTTTTTGAGAAACTGCCCCCACGTGCAATATACTTCCTCATTGCTCGTTCTGCAATATGGGGTCTATGGGAAAAAATGAACAAGGGTTCCAAAAACACCCAAATACTTCCTTTTGGAAAGGTTGTTCTCTGTGTAGCCCGCGCAGAACAGCTAGTAAGGGGAGAATGCTCGAGTCAAACAAAATGGAACATAACGTTGCTAATAAATTCTGAATTACCCAATTTCATGTGTACAACATCTAAAGACCCGTATCACTATAGTGAGAGCTTTGTCGTTACTAAAGAACATATTTGGGTGTTTTTGGAGGCTTGTTCATGTTTTTCCGTAACCCCATAATGCAGAAGGGGCAATGAGGAAGTTTTTTACAAGTGTGGATAGTTTCTCAAAACCAAGTGAAATTGCTAAAAAAGTGTCTGGACCCTATAGCATGCCATTTACATAAAAAACGAAAGATTTGGTTCAAAAATTGTTAACCAATCCTTTAACTAATTCGCCATCTCTTGGTTCAGATTCAGGAATCCAAGTCCTTGGAGGAATTGAGAGAGGCAATGGAGTCAGCTTCAGAATACCTGGAAGTGGCTGGGTGCACTAGACCAGTTGAGAGCCTTTCAGACAAAGATACACTCGTTAAAGACATTGTAAGCTTCCACCTAATAACAAGAATGCAGTTACCCGTCCAAAGGTTTGTATGTCTATGGGTATTTCCTTTAGAAAACGAGTACCTTTTGGACTCTGTTTCACATTCAACATTTTCTATCATTGCTCAAACATATTTTAAACTGGCACTAGTATTCTACTGTAACTATGTTTGAGACATTGTAAGCCTGGTTTCTGTTAAATATATGTTGTTTAACTTTGTGTTTGTAGGTTCTGTGAGGGTCTGAAAACCCTTGGTGTGTTTGACCAGGTCCAGATGTTTCCAGGAGCCTTTGTTGGTCTGTTCTGTTCCTCTCATGACAAGCTGACCGCTGACACCATGGCAGCTCTCTTCACTGTTCAGTTCTCAGACCAGGAAGAGACCGCAGGGAAGGAGACCGCTGTGGTCACCTTCTGGAGACACTACCTATTGGAGTGTGAGGGTATTTGACCTCTAATGACTCAATGATTGAAATATTTATTTGATAATTGAAGATATACACTACCGTTCAAAAGTTTGGGGTTACTTAGAAATGTCCTTGTTTTATAAAGAAAAGCAAAAAATTGTGTCCATTAAAATAACATCAAATTTATCAGAAATACAGTGTAGACATTGTTAATGTTGGAAATTACTATTGTAGCTGGAAACGGCTGATTTTTTATTGAATATCTACATAGGCGTACAGCCGCCCATTATCAGCAACCATCACTCCTGTGTTCCAATGGCACGTTTTGTTAGCTAATCCAAGTTTATCATTTAAAAGGTTAATTGATCATTAGAAAACCCTTGTGTAATTATGTTAGCACAGCTGAAAACTGTTGTGCTGATTAAAGAAGCAATACAACTGGCCTACTTTAGACTACTTGAGTATCTGGAGCATCAGCATTTGTGGGTTCGATTACAGGCTCAAAATGGCCAGAAACAAAGTGCTTTCTTCTGAAACTCGTCAGTCTATTCTTGTTCTGAGAAATGAAGGCTATTCCATGCGAGAAATTGGCAAGAAACTGAAGATCTCATACAACGCTGTGTACTACTCCCTTCACAGAACAGCGCCAACTGGCTCTAACCAGAATAGAAAGAGGAGTGGGAGGCCCTGGTGCACAACTGAGCAAGAGGACAAGTACATTAGAGTGTCTGTTTGAGAAACAGACGCCTCACAAGTCCTCAACTAGCAGCTTCATTAAATAGTACCCGCAAAACACCAGTCTCAATGATGCTGGCCTTCTAGGCAGAGTTGCAAAGAAAAAGCCATATCTCAGACTGGCCAATTAAAAGAAAAGATTAAGACGGGGAAAAGAACACAGACATTGGACAGAGGAACTCTGCCTAGAAGGCCAGCATCACGGAGTCGCCTCTTCACTGTTGACGTTGAGACTGGTGTTTTAAGTGTACTATTTAATGAAACTGCCAGTTGAGGACTTGTGAGGCGTCTGTTTCTCAAACTAGACACTAATGTACTTGTGCTCTTGCTCAGTTGTGCACCGGGGCCTCCCACTCCTCTTTCTATTCTGGTTAGAGCCCGTTGGCGCTGTTCTGTGAAGGGAGTAGTACACAGCGTTGTATGAGATCTTCAGTTTCTTGCCAATTTCTCGCATGGAATAGCCTTCATTTCTCAGAACAATAATAGACTGACAAGTTTCAGAAGAAAGGACTTTGTTTCTGGCCATTTTGAGCCTGTAATCGAACCCACAAATAAATGCTGATGCTCCAGATACTCAACTAGTCTAAATAAGGACAGTTGTATTGTTTCTGTAAGCAGAACAACAGTTTTCAGCTGTTGGTAACATAATTGCAAAATGTTTTTCTAATGATCAATTAGCCTTTTAAAATGATAAACTTGGATTAGCTAACACAACGTGCCATTGGAACACAGGAGTGATGGTTGCTGATAATGGGCCTCTGTATGCCGATGTAGATATTCCATAAAAAAATCTGCCGTTTCCAGCTATTATCGTCATTTACAACATTAACAATGTCTACACTGTATTTCTGATCAATTTGATGTCATTTTAATGTACAACATTTTTTTATTTTATTTCAACAACAAAGACATTTCTAAGTGACCCCACATTTTTTGAACGGTAGTGTACATATCAAGCCAAGAAGAACAAGCAGTACAGACACTTGAAGGCCGTTCAGACAGTGTACACTACTATTACAATGATATTCAGTAAAACTAACACAATCACATGAATGTCCCCGTCTGTCTCCATATATTACCCCTCATCACCAGTCTCTCTGTTCTCTGGTTTCAGTTGGCAGATGTGCAACATCGCTAGAGGACGTGCTCATCTTTGCCACCTCAGCTGATGTGGTACCAGCTGTAGGGTTCAGCCCCAGCCCTACCTTATCCTTCCTCCATCCACTGGACCCGGCCGGGGCCTTCCCTGTGAGCCAGCCCAGCTCCAACCGCCTCCTGCTGCCGGTGGTACCTTCCTACCAGGCCTTCAAGAAGCACATGGAGTATGCAGTGTGCCAACTCACAGTCTTGCAGAGCATTTGATCACAGACACACAGACAGTATTGATCTATATAAGCACAACTTTAATAGACTGTCAATGAACTTGTAGGACACATTTCATTTGGATTCTGTACTTCAGTTGATATTTACTCACCTCATAGAGTTTCAGGTTTGGGTAGGGTATTTCTACCACGACAGAGATAATGCTTTTTGTATTATAGGCTTTATCTGTTGACTTTTATAAACTATTTTACACTAATTAAATTGTTAGAAGGAGCATTACTTTAGGTGCTACAATTGTTTGAATGGTCATTTCTTTGTTTGAATAGTAATATGTTTCTTTCTCTTTTGGGATTCTCTTTGTTATATTTTATGTTGTACATACTGAAGTGTGTGTATCAATGTTTTCTGTAAAGTTCTGTCAATTATATGCTACATTTTCTACTTTTGTGATTGTTCTGTTGTTTGTTATGTACTGTTCAGGTTGCATGTCTTATTTGTTTTGGCTTTGTATGTATTTTCTATGTTTACTAACTTCATTCTCAAGCATTTTACTCATGCCAAATTAAACATTTGCATTTACTCTCTGAAATATTCTTGCGTTGGTCGATTTCCCCACCACCACCACCACCATCAGTATTCAAAATGCATGAGATGAGTGCATTTCAGTAGAACCTATCACTTTGCCATCATCTATCCTAGTGAGGATCTGGGAATCCTAATTGAATCAAGCAGACCATTGATGTAGATTTGATTTCCTATTTACAAGGATCTAAGAGTAAAGTAGGGGCTACTCCATCAAAATGTGTGATAGTAAAGTCCAGGTACACCCTCATGTACATGATGCCATTCAAAACAACTCTGAGCTCGGAAATCTCTGACTTCCCAAGACAACTGGGAACTGGGGGAAAAGAAACAAAGCTCCGATTGGGAAATATACACTGAACAAAACTATAAATGCAACATGTAAAGTGCTGGTCCCATGTTTCATGAGCTGAAAAAAAAAGGTTCAATATGCACAAAAAGCTTATTTCTGGATTAAATGTTGTGCACAAATGTGTTTCAAAACCTGTTAGTGAGTTGAGGAGGATTTCTGTCTAATAAAGCCATTTTGTGGGGAAAAACTAATCTGATTGGCTGGGCCATCCATGGCTGCGCCCCTAACCAGTCATGTGAAATCCATAGATTGGGGCCTAATTAATTAATTTTAATTGACTGATTTCCTTATATGAACTGTAACTCAGCAAAATCTTTGAAATTGTTGCAAGCTAGAGCTCCGACTTTCCGAACTGAAGATCACTGACGTTATGATTTGCCCTCGTATTTTACCGAGTTCCCAGATGTCTTCTGCCGCGTTCAAAACAACTGGGAACACGGAAAAATACTAGGTCAAGGCCCGAGTTACCGAGTTGGAATTCCGAGTTAGGTGTTTTCCCAGTCGGAGCTCGTTTTTTCCCGAGTTCACATTTATGTTGAACGCTCGGAAGTAGGAGATTCTCGAGTTCTCAGTTGTTTTGAACATGGCATTGAAAGCACCACGTGAGATCGCGGTAATGAGCGATATAGCAGACATCGAACGAGACTTGCCTGACCCGTCATCCTATGCCCCGTGTGACTGCATAAACAGAAAAGATGGCCGCCTCCGTCCGGGAAAAGCAGGCAGGTCTGTCAATGGTTTACTTTATTCATTCTTAATCAGCATAGGCTGTCGAACAAAATCGACTATTTTACCCTAGCTAGCTACCTATTGAAAAAAACGATCTGCCACGACGACCAACCAGTTCACGAGAAAAGCAATGCTAAGCTAACTTACTATCTGGCTAATTAACTTTACAATAGTATTATAAAACAGCAAGAAGTTGGATGGCTAGCCTAAACGTACCTCTACTCTTGAATTCACTAGACACTGATGTGGTTGTCATGTCAAGAAACATGAATGCAACGCAGTGAATGTGTTGTCGCCGGACACACTGAACTAGACAGACTTAACTTATATGTTCCATTTCCCCTCATTAACATGTGAATGGGTATCTAACAGTAGCTAGTTAACTATTTCACTCATCTAACGATTTCATAATTTCACTCAACATTGAGTGGCAGAAATGGTATAGTAAAGTCCCAGTCCCAGCCCCAGTCCTGTGCAATGTTTAGTGGGGCAAAAGTGGTGGCTGTAGTAAAAAGTGTTGGGGCAAAAGTGGTGGCTGGGGCGGCAGGTAGTCTAGTGGTTAGTGTTAGGCCAGTGACTGAAAGGTTTCTTGGTCGAATCCCCGAGCTGACAAGGTAAAAATCTGTCGTTCTGCCCCTGAACAAGGCAGTTAACTCACTGTTCCTAGGCTGTCATTGTAAATAAGAATTTGTTCTTAACTGACTTGCCTAGTTAAATAAAGGTTAAATAAAATGTAAACGTCCCATGGGTTCTTCCGTGTCCCCAGCTGCCTTGAAGCGCATGCTGAATTTCAACACTCCTCTGTTGAAAAACACTGCTGCTGAGCCGGTATGGAAGGTGCTGATCTACGACAGGTGTGGCCAGGACATCATCTCCCCTCTACTGGCAGTCAAGGAGCTACGGGACATTGGGATCACGTTGCACTTGTGAGTAGGCCTAACTCACAATTTGACATCAGTTAATAATCTATTAGTCTCCTTCACAAAAAGTACATTTAGAAAAAGCTAAAATCATGATGCGTCAGACAAATAATTGGTAAGGCTGTAAAGACATTGAACCTTTTTGTGTAACAACCCATCAACTGATGAGTCTTTTGATAATGAAGGAGCTACCTGTGTAGTATATTTCAAAGGACAACAACAGTTTTGAGAAAAGGAATTTGAGTCAATACGGAATTGAGCAATTGCAAATAAGTCCACACACGCACAGTGTTGACTTGGTGTCAATCAATAGAGGATACAGTCATCTAGAAAGCTCTTCAATGTATTTTATCTTTCTCTATAGGTTGCTTCATTCAGACAGAGATCCCATCCCGGATGTGCCAGCCATCTATTTTGTAATGCCGACAGAGGAGAACATTGACCGGATATGCCAAGTAAACATCCCTCACTCAGAACTTCAACATGACTTCGTCAGATATTTTTAAAAGCTGGATAGGCCAGATGATAAGGATAAATGTCTTTGGCCACCGAGTCTATGAATTTGGTGGCTTTGCCCAGATAAAATGATTTGTTGTCCAAACGTAACATCCCAGACATCTAACATCCTACTAGTCGGTATATTGTTCCACGCCATTGTTTTGTCTCTCTTTCTCAGGACCTTCGTAGCCAGCTGTATGAGTCTTACTATTTTAACTTCATCTCAGCCATATCCAGAAGTAAACTAGAGGATATTGCCAGTGCAGCTCTCTCAGCCAACGCTATCACACAGGTTACCAAGGTGAGTCTACAACACACTAGTTTACCACTCTGCCAGTCTGCATCTCAAATGGTACCCTATTCCCTATACGCTGCACTACTTTGTGCCTGTAGGGCTCTGGTGAAAAGCAGTGTACTATAAAGGGGGATAGTGTGCAATTTGAGACTCAGGCCCAGTCATTTTCTATAAATCACATCACAGGGTATTTGACAGTCTTGTAAGAGTAAGGTTTTTTTTTGCTTTTGTAGGTGTTCGATCAGTATTTGAACTTCATCACACTTGAAGATGATATGTTCATCCTCAGCAATCAAAATAAAGAGTTCATCTCCTACCATGGTAATAAGTTCATTGGATTCAGAAACGGGGCAAGATTTGATATTGTCAAAAGGAAACTAAAGATAACTGTTTTTATTCACATATTACCTTCAGATCGTCTTCTTGATTAGCTGGCATGATTGTATTTGACTTCCTGTTTTCCTATTCCCTTTTGATTAGCAATTAACAAACCGGACATCATGGACACAGAGATGGAGGCCATCATGGATACGATAGTAGACAGTCTCTTCTGCTTTTTGGTCACTCTGGGTGGGTCCTTCAACACAACGTTATCAGTGTCTCAATACTATTGAGACTCCTGAGAGAACATTGCTTTGGTATTTCAAAATATACTGTGAGATGCATTTACTCAGGTGGTTATACCATTTCTACCTGCTAGATGGCAGCATTACTACCATTTATTACTCACATGAATCGAAGCAGTACCAAGATGATAGTTATTCTGGGAGAGGAAAACTGTTTGAAAGTAAAGGGTTTTGTCTGAAAGTGTGACCATATAGATGACACTTTGACAAAACAAACCCACCTTGCAGTCTAAAAGATTCTCAGTTTTATCCTAATGTGATTCAGCCGCCACTAGACTCCAGCACATCTCTATAGAGAAGCTCTGCTAAACTCTTCAATGCTCTCTATTGGCAGTTAACAGATGTTTTGTTTTCTTAGGTACTGTCCCCATAATCCGCTGTCCAAGAGGGAATGCTGCGGAGATGGTCGCGGTGGTAAGTATTATCCTCCCTCATTTAAAACCATCTGAAGTTTCCTCGCCTCAGCCGCTGTCAGGGGCCCAGTCTGTCTGAACACTCTTTGTATTATGTCTTGGCAGTGCAGAGAGGCCTGGGAGAGTAGTACCCATCCCCCGTGGGCACAGTGAAAGGGGAAATTAGTCATTTGAGGACCACCCCAAATCCAACCACCCCCAGAATCTCAGCATTTGCAGACTGTATTTGCAGGTGGAATGTTGATGCAGTCTGTGTAGAAGCTGATCCTCCAGGGGCCTTAATGGATGGGTAGAGTGATTCTCCTCTAGTCACACCACTGCTCTTTGTTCCATGTACTGCTGTGTGGTGGTGGTGGTCTCAATGCAGGACTGTGTGCTTAGTCTTTATTTGGTTCAGAAGATATAAGGCCTCTTGCCTCGCTAGTTAAGAGACTAAAACATCTTAACCCAGTTTCTCTGTTGCAGAAACTTGACAAGAAGCTTCGGGAGAACCTGCGAGACGCCAGAAACAGCCTGTTCACTGGAGACAACATGGGGGTCAGCCAGTTCAGGTGGTTCAGGGTGCTGTAGACTAGTAAACTGGGTATGAACCATAAAGACAGCAGACTAGATGAAGACATTCATCCCATTGTGTACTTTACCATGGAAAGCCTACTCCATTCCATATGACAAACGCATACAATGGCTTCCCACACACACTGTTTCACCTTGTCTTTGTTTAACTCTGAGGTGGAAATGTGCTCTCCTGCTTTTCTCCTCCAGACCCACTGAACAGTTAGCTAGGCCTTCACTAAGTGGTGGATGAAGATAAAACAGTCATGCCTCCTCTGGGAAAATCTAAGCTGGATCCATTTCAAGTCTTTTGTGGTGGAGCCTAGTCAGTGGGGAACTCTGGGTACATATGTCATCCTCTCGTTTCATCTCTGTCTGTCTCTCTCTCTCAGCTTCCAGAGACCCTTATTAGTACTTGCTGACCGCAACCTGGATCTTGCCACCCCCCTCCACCACACATGGACCTACCAGGCCCTCATCCACGACGTGCTGGTAAGACTGACAGGATACAGGGAGAGAGAAAGAGTGGAGCAGACCTGTCTGTCGTTCTCCCGCCACAGTGTTATGATGGACTTAACAGACACATCATACACTTTGACAAAAACTAAGGGCTTACTAATGAAAAACGTCCACTCTACAGTCTGAACTCATTCCTGGTGAATTGTGTTGGGTGTATGGTATTTTACACTGAGTCTGAACTGGTCTGCTCAGTAGTGTGAATAGGGTATATACAGTAAACCAAGGTGTGTGTGTGGTTTTTCAAGGTAGCAAACAGATTTAACTTGGAATGTTATTTCTGAGATACTGTAATTACTTTGTGTGTAAGATGAAGAGGAGGGTAAATCTTATGGTATGTTCTCAGTGCGTTGACATGTGTCAGAGGTCATACATTTTAGTGAGGAACCATTTTCCACCATCCGTGCCTTAAAATGATTTGTGGTGTAGAGTGGACCAACCAGTCTCCTATCCTACCATTGGTTTTCAGCATTCCAGGTCCTTTGTTTTAGCCTCGATATATGTATGACAACGGTTGTTATTTTGAAGGTAGGCTATGATGATGTTAGTAGATATCAATGTTTATTCCCAGAGGGTTCTATGGATCAGTATGTTTTCTAATGTTTTCAGTAGAAATATGACCAGACTTGACATCCAATAGGATCTCTGCCAGCCAACAAACAGAGTAACTAGTGTCTGTACCGGTGTCTGTTTATTTGTGTGTCCCCCAGGACTTCCACCTGAACAGGGTTAGTATGGATGAGTCTGTGGAGTCAGAATCCTCTCCTGCCGGAGCCAGACCCAAGAAGAAGAACAAGAAGAGTTATGACCTCACATCAGCTGACATGTTCTGGCAGAAACACAAGGGCAGGTTTGTATTTGCTATGCAACATTTTTCCAGCAAAATTAAAGCAGTTACACATTTTTGAAAACATTACAATGCATTCACAACAGATGTCACAACATATTAAGTGTGTGCCCTCAGGCCCTTTCTCTACTACCACATATCTACAACACAAAATCCATGTGTTCATGTGTGTATGTTATTGTGTGTTTGTATGCATGTCTGTGCCTATGTTTGTGTTGCATCACAGTCCCCGCTGTTCCATAAGGTGTGTTATCAGTTAATATTTTTTTCTAGATTTTTACTGCTTGCATGAGTTTCTTGATGTGGAATAGAGTTCCGTGTAGTCATGGCTCTATGCAGTACTGTGCGCCTACCCCTAGTCTGTTCTGGATTTGGGGACTGAAGAGACCTCTGGTCTTGTGGGGTATGCATGGGTGTCCGAGCTGTGTGCCAGTAGTTCAAACCGACAGCTCGATACATTCAACATGTCAATACCTCTCACAAATACAAGTAGTGATGAAGTCAATCTCTCCTCCACTTTGAGCCAGGAGAGATTGACATATTAATATTAGCTCTCTGTGCTGCCCTGTTCTGAGCCAATTGCAATTTTCCCTCTTTGTGGTACCTGACCACACGACTGAACAGAAGTCCAGGTGCGACAAAACTAAGGCCTGTAGGACCTTCCTTGTTGAAAGTGCTGTTAAGAATGCAGAGTAGCCCTTTATTATGGACAGACTTCTCCCCATCCTAGCTACTGTTGTCAATATGTTTTGACCATGACAGTTTACAATCCAGGGTTACTCCAAGCAGTTTAGTGTCCTCAACTTGCTCAATTTCCACATTCATTATAAGATTTAGTTTGTCCCAAATACTATGCTTTTTGAAATATTTAGGACTAATTTATTCCTTGCCACTACCACCAAGATTTAATTTAATATTTGCTACTACCACCAAGATCTGCACCCGCGGCGGCTCCACCCGGGCCCGCGCCCTAGGCTTCCGTGCTCACCGCGGCGGCCCTCCTACTCATCGCGGCATAGCCCTTGAGGCTCTCATTGCCATTCCATTCTGGAACTAACTGCAGCTCTTTGCTAAGTGTTGCAGTCATTACAGTTTCTGATGTGTATAGTGTTGAGTCATCCACATAGATAGACACACTTTACTCAAAGCCAGTGGCATGTCGTTAGTAAAGATGGAAAAAAGTAAGGTGCCTAGACAGCTGCTCTGGGGAATTCCTGATTCTACCTGGATTATGTTGGAGAGGCGTCTATTAGAAAACACCCTCTGTGTTCTGTTAGACAGTTAACTCTTTATCCACAATATAGCAGGGGGTGTAAAGCCATACAAGTTTCCCCAGCAACAGACTATGATTGATAATGCCAAAAGCTGCTCTGAAGTCTAACCTAACAGCCCCCACAACCTTTTTATCATCAATTTCTCTCAGCCAATCATCAGTCATTTGTGTAAGTGCTGTGCTTGACTTCAGAGCAGCTTTTGGCATTATCAATCATAGTCTGTTGCTGGGGAAACTTGTATGGCTTTACACCCCCTGCTATATTGTGGATAAAGAGTTAACTGTCTAACAGAACACAGAGGGTGTTTTCTAATAGACGCCTCTCCAACATAATCCAGGTAGAATCAGGAATTCCCCAGAGCAGCTGTCTAGGCACCTTACTTTTTTCCTTCTATAAAAGCATGCTGAAAGTTTGTTTTCAATTTGTATTGTATCTGGTCAAACACAATTTCTTTTCTCCCAAAAGTTTACTAAGCGTTGGTAAAAGGCTGATTGGTTGGCTATTTGAGCCAGTGAAGGGGGCTTTACTATGCTTAGGTAAGGGAATAACTTTTGCTTCCTTCCCGGCCTGAGTGCTCACACTTTCTAGTAGGTTTAAATTGAAGATATGGCAAATAGGAGTGGCAATATCATCCGCTATTATCGTCAGTAATTTTCCATCCAAGTTGTCAGACCCAGATGGTTTGTTATTGTTGATAGACAATTTTTTCACCTCTTCCACACTTACTTTACGGAATTCAAAATTACAATGCTTGTCTTTCATAATTTCGTCAGATATACTTGGATGTGTCGTGTCAGCGTTTGTTGCGGGGATGTCATGCCTAAATTTGTTAATCTTGGTAATGAAAAAATCATTAAAGTAGTTGGCAATATCAGTGGGTTTAGTGATGAATGAGCTATCTGATTCAATGAATGATGGAGCGAAGTTTGCCTTTTTGCCCAAAATTTAATTTAAGATGCTCCAATGCTTTTTTAGTATCATTCTTTGTTTCATAGTGTAGTTTGTTTTATTCAGTTTAGTCACATGATTTCTCAATTTACAGTACATTTGCCAATTACTTGTACAGCCAGACTTATTTTGCCTAATCCTTCTCAACCATAACATTTTTCAATTCCTCATCAATCTATGGGGATTTAAGTTATTACAGTCATTTTCTTAATGGGTACATGCTTATTAGTAACTGGGAAAGCAATTTCATGAATGTGCCAAGTTCAGCGTCTGGTTGCTCCTCATTACACACCACGGACCAACAAATATTCTTTACATCAACAACATAGTAATCAGTACAAAACTTATTGTATGACCTCTTATACACTATATTAAGCCCAGCTTTCTAGATATGGCTACAATATTGTGATCACTACATCCGATTGATTTAGATACTGCTTTCAAACAAATTTCTGCAGCTTTAGTAAAGATGTGATCAATACATGTTGATGATTTCAATCTTGTGCTGTTTAACTACCCTGGTAGGTTGATTGATAACCTGAACCAGGTTGCAGGCACTAGTTTCAGTTTGAAGCTTTCTTAGGAACTCACTTGTGATCAATTACTGATTTAGAAGGTAGCTCTTGGCCGTTGCTTTATAAATCGGTAGCAACAGTATATTCCAAATTTTGCTGGTTAAATAAACGCAGTTCTGTTGGCTAAATTGGATTAAACTACTGATTTATAAGGTAGTCTGCAGGGGATGCTTTATAACTCGGTAGAATCAATCTATTTGGAGCTTTGCCATAGTGAAGTTCTTCTTGCCTGAGAGGTCGTTTTGACTCTTCCAGCCCGTTCCCAGAGGTGGCTGAGTCTGTACAGGAGGAGTTAGACACATACCGAGCCCAAGAGGACGAGGTGAAACGCCTCAAGAGCGTCATGGTAAGCGTGGCACACAGGTGGTTTTATAGAGCTGTTCAATGAAGTAGTCTCACTGAAAACAATAAGACGACACTCACACTTGCATATTCCCCACTAAAATAACTTTTTTATTTTCTTCTCCAGGGTTTGGAGGGTGAGGATGAGGGAGCCATTAGTAGTATTAGTATGTCAGACAACACAGCAAAACTTACCTCAGCTGTCAGGTGAGCATCAATGTAGAATATACAGTATTTATCCTTATTGTTATTTATTCATTACGGCGCCATTATTGACAGTTCTCTCAGTCCGTACCAAACTGTGTTTCCTCTAACAGCTCTCTGCCAGAACTTCTGGAGAAGAAGAGGCTGATTGACCTCCACACTAATGTAGCCACTGCCGTTCTGGATCACATTAAGGTCAGTGTTTAGCACTGTCTTGGCCAGACAGGGTGTTCTCTGTCTAGAGAGAGAGGGTTCTCTCTGTCCACAGTGCACATCATCCCATTAACACTGTTCTCAGATATTGAACACATATGGAAGACTGTTGTGCTGTGCAATTACAGTTCTACCATCTCATATAAAGTTACTAAATCTGTCAAAGGACTGCCTAAAAATCATCTTGAACTAATCTACACCTTATGGGATGTATCCACAGAGCCGTAAACTAGACGTGTACTTTGAGTACGAGGAGAAGCTGATGAGCAAATCCACCCTGGATAAGTCTTTACTGGACATCATCGGTGACCCAGACGGTAGATGTGCCACTGTGCTTATCTTGGCCAGAAATGACATAAATCATGCATGTGTGCTACTTTGTCAAGGGTTGGAAGTACCTGAGATACCTGTTTTGAAGGTTTGTCAAACAACAGTTTTTCTCTTTGTAACAGCGGGAACACCAGAGGACAAGATGAGACTCTTTCTGATTTTCTACATCACAGCCCTGCAGCCCACTTCAGAGGTGAGGCCTGGGCCCCTTCTATCCCTACCCTTAACCTTATCCCTCCTAACATACTAGACTCCCATCACACGTTCTCTCCCCATCAAATGCATGCCAAACTAGACTCTATCACAGGTCAGGGGAGGACGCACAGGATGCAGGCCCCTCTGTTAGGGAACTCGATACTGATATGACTGCAGTGGATCAGCATAATGTCCAATAGACCAAAAACAACACAATAGCAACCTGAATGGCGACACTTTGTGGTTTCACTGTAGAAGTCTTAACAAAAACACAAAACACAATTTGAAAAACCTTGGGCTTGGATTTAATTATGTAGAACACCATTAAGCAAAACACCAATTCCCAACATTTTCATTTTTCATATGCTTTTCTTCTGACAACGTTCAAAATCTTTATTGTTCGATATGACGCATGTAGAGGCCGATTCTAGGAACATTGAAACCCTTTGAAGCCGCGGCCAAACATCATTACTCCAGAAATCCAATAATGCTAGCCTGTTCTGTTCTGAGCATCTCAAGGCCCTCTGTATAGGAGACCTTCCGGCTCTCCACAATGACTGGGGGGTTCTACGTCCCGCCTGTTCTCTTCAGTGAGATTAGGGCTGACCTAGGATCAGTTGCCCACTCTTGTCCGTATAACCTTATTCATTATCATCTAAAAGACACAACTGATTCCAGAACAGCACTTCTACTCTGAGGCGCTTTGTTAATACGGGCCCAGGTTTCTGGCTGCGGCTGCAGGCTGGTATCAGTGTTAGGATCAGGCTGTCCTGGAGCATCATGTTGATCAATGGTCTTCCTAACAGTCCTTCTCCTCTGAGACACCATGCTGTTCCCTGGCCTGACAGCTGAAGTCAAGCAGGAAATCGTTTTCTACCACTAATGTCTATGGTATTTCTCCTTTCGTCTCTGTCCCCATGAACCTGAACCCTCCCTGGGCAGATTATCACCATGGGATTACCCTCTCCGGTCCATCCGTCCACTCCTGCTCTTTAGGTTATTTGTTTTCCCTGGCCGATGCGGTGTAACATGGTATATTAAACAGTCTCTACCGTCATTCCATACTATAAAGATGATGCCACCACACACATCACACTTGGCCTCACTCTGTTTATGAAGATTGGGTGTCGATCCCTTCGGGGTACTAGACCTTGAATGCCTGCTCGATCACTTGTATGTTTTTACCTTGGTGAAAACAGCCATTCTTTATGTTCTGTGATGTAGACTGACCTGGACCAATACAAGAAGGCTCTGCTAGACACAGGCTGTGACCTGTCCCCTGTCAACTACATCAAGCAGTGGAAGTAAGTTGTTCCATCAAATGATGTATCATACATACAGAACAAAACATAACAGTTAACCACATTTTGTTTTAGACAACAAGCTACTTATATATTGTCTTTTTTTCAGGGCTTTTACTAAGATTTCTGCCACACCATCTAACTATGGGAACAGCGGTGTAAAACCTATGGGGTAAGAGAGAGCGTGTCCCTTTCCATAGACCACAGTTTTAATCATTATTTAACCAGGTAAGTTATTGAGAACACATTTTTCTTTTACAATAACATAATCCATGCTAGTCCCATATTCCTAACCCCCGTGTTGACACTCTCCTAACCCCCGTGTTGACACTGTCTTCCTGTCTCTGTCTCACAGCCTCTTCTCTAGGGTGATGAACTCTGGCTCCCAGTTTGTCATGGAGGGGGTGAAGCACCTGGTGCTCAAACAGCATGTAAGTAGCTCTACACAGAGAGAGAGACACACACACACAGAAATATACACATGCACAGAAACACACAGGATGAGTAGGAAGATACTGAATGTCTCCTAATCTCCTGAGGCTGGCTGTGAGGCTGGCTGGCTGTGAGGCTGGCTGGCTGTGAGGCTGGCTGGCTGTGAGGCTGGCTGGCTGTGAGGCTGGCTGGCTGTGAGGCTGGCTGGCTGTGAGGCTGGCTGGCTGTGAGGCTGGCTGGCTGTGAGGCTGGCTGGCTGTGAGGCTGGCTGGCTGTGAGGCTGGCTGGCTGTGAGGCTGGCTGGCTGTGAGGCTGGCTGGCTGTGAGGCTGGCTGGCTGTGAGGCTGGCTGGCTGTGAGGCTGGCTGGCTGTGAGGCTGGCTGGCTGTGAGGCTGGCTGGCTGTGAGGCTGGCTGGCTGTGAGGCTGGCTGGCTGTGAGGCTGGCTGGCTGTGAGGCTGGCTGGCTGTGAGGCTGGCTGGCTGTGAGGCTGGCTTGTTGTGAGGCTGGCTTGTTGTGAGACTGGCTTGTTGTGAGACTGGCTGAGAGACTGGCTGGCTGGCTGCCTGTGAGACAGGCTGAGAGACTGGCTGGCTAAAAGACCGGCTGGCTAAAAGACCGGCTGGCTGGCTGAGAGACCGGCTGGCTGGCTGAGAGGCTGGCTGGCTGGCTGGCTGAGAGGCTGGCTGGCTGTCAGCCTGGCTGGCTGTCTGGCTGTCAGCCTGGCTGGCTGGCTGAGTGGCTGGCTGTGAGGCTGGCTGTCGGCCGCTCAGGCTGAGTGGCTGTCGGCCGCTCAGGCTGAGTGGCTGTCGGCCGCTCAGGCTGAGTGGCTGTCGGCCGCTCAGGCTGAGTGGCTGTCGGCCGCTCAGGCTGAGTGGCTGTCGGCCGCTCAGGCTGAGTGGCTGTCGGCCGCTCAGGCTGAGTGGCTGTCGGCCGCTCAGGCTGAGTGGCTGTCGGCCGCTCAGGCTGAGTGGCTGTCGGCCGCTCAGGCTGAGTGGCTGTCGGCCGCTCAGGCTGAGTGGCTGTCGGCCGCTCAGGCTGAGTGGCTGTCGGCCGCTCAGGCTGAGTGGCTGTCGGCCGCTCAGGCTGAGTGGCTGTCGGCCGCTCAGGCTGAGTGGCTGTCGGCCGCTCAGGCTGAGTGGCTGTCGGCCTAGCTGGCTGGGGGAGAGGCTGGCCGGCTGGCTGAGGAGCAGTCTCATTATGATACTGTCTGTATGTGTGTGTTTTTAAAGTGTCCAGATGTCAATTGGCTTTGATGGGAATGTTTTTCCTGGAGACATGTATGCTAATTCTCACTTAGCTGCTATTTTAGAGTCGGTCTGTAATGAATGATATCATCCGGTGAGCAGAACAGAGTTTGAACGAGATTCTCTTTCAGAACTTGCCCGTCACACGTATCCTGGACAACCTGATGGAGATGAAGTCCAACCCGGTGAGTCTCCTCCTCTTTTTTTCCCTCCTCCTCTGTTCCCTCTCTATTGTGGACATTCCTCTATGTATTTGTGTTGCACCGTCACATTCAGGAGGGAAGCATGCTCATGATACAGTAGCAAAAAGATGGACAACCTGATTGGAGTCTCATGTATGCAGTCTGAGATCTCTCCAATCATGCCTCTATTCTGTTCAGATCACTTCTGACTGAATATGTGGAAAAACTATTCATCACTATTTGTGAAGAATTACTTTTTTAGATAAGCTACTTTGCAAAATGGGGGAGGGAGAGAGGGGTATTGTCTGATCTGAATGAGTTAAATGTGTCTTACAGGATCCATCCTGCTTGTACTGGAGCTGTGGTTACTAAGAGAAATTGGGTGACCTCTAAGCAATGTAAGGATTTGAGGGTTTCTAGAATTGAGTGTGGTGTACTGATGATTTCTGATCTGCAGGAGACAGATAACTACAGATACTTTGACCCCAAGATGCTGCGTGGCAGTGAGAGGTAAGACTCCATAAAGAGGTTTAAAGATAGCAGTTACTTAAGGCCTATAAATAGTTGTGTGCATTTTCTATGTCTGCAAGATGTTTCTAACACTCCTGCCTTCCAACCAGCTCCATCCCAAGGAACAAGAATCCGTTTCAAGAGGTGAGTCCTGCCATGGTCGGCAGAAAGAGACACACAAATAGGACCTCCATCAAGTCCAGTAACTGCTGTAGCCCTGAGTACCCGGACGGTCCTGGCGCTTAGCCTGGCCTGACTGTGTGACGGGGAGAGCACTAATGTAATCTGTGTGTACTGGACCTGAATCTAGCAGCCTGATGTAGCATTACGGTTTTAAAATTAGACTTTCTCTCCTTCTATTTTAGGCTATCGTCTTCATGGTGGGAGGAGGGAACTACGTAGAATATCAAAACCTGGTGGACTACACAAAGGTAGCTTCTTATTACTCTAAATCGGTTTGTTTTTCGAGAACCTCTTTATATATCCAGTTGAGTTTTATTGAACCATGTGTATTTTGTGGTACCCTTTTTAAGGCAAAGCCAGGGAAGAGGGTACTGTACGGATGCAGTGAGCTCTTCAATGCAGGACAGTTCATCAAGCAGGTAGGAGGACCAACAGCCTTTAATAAAATTCAATATTAATATTGCTAATTATATATAATTGATCATTATCATTTGATAATATCATGATATTTACCAACAGTAATCATTAACCAGCCCTAAACATAATATGAAATTATGACACATATTGTGTGTTTGTGTTAAATGACCTACTCTGCTTAATTGATCTTAGATTTCTTGTTTTGGTTATTTCTCCATGCTTATCTCCACAGCTGTCCTCTCTCGACCAAAAGTAAAAACAAGAAAATATATGAACATTTTATTTTCTTCGATTCCATTTCTCCTAAATACTCAAGACCTCCTGAATCAAACTGTAGAATCATACCTCTAGGTTCTCTCTCTGATATTCCATGTATTTTATAATGTGTACTGTACTTACGTTGTTTGTTTACCTAATTATCTTTACACTCTCAACAAATAAAGATTAAGTCTTACTCAGCACTGCCGTGATGTCAAGTGTTTGTACCAGGGTTTTCCAACTTGTCCTTTGTTTCATCTTATTCTAGATCAGAACAGGGTGTTTTAGCAGAGACTTCAGGATTCATTTTTTTATTTTTAAAGTCTACATATAGCCCTGTTTGTCTGTTTCCGTTCCCCTTAGGCCATTTTGGAGCTGAACTCATCAACCAAGCAGGCAGTTGTCAGTTTTGTTGACCCAGAGTTCTAGCATGGAGAACTCACAATTTACTATAGAAGGTGCTGCTGCTTCATCTCTCTATTGCTTCACACCATAACCCACTAACACACCGTAACCCACTAACACACCGTAACCCACTAACACACCGTAACCCACTAACACACCGTAACCCACTAACACACCGTAACCCACTAACACACCGTAACCCACTAACACACCGTAACCCACTAACACACCGTAACCCACTAACACACCGTAACCCACTAACACACCGTAACCCACTAACACACCGTAACCCACTAACACACCGTAACCCACTAACACACCGTAACCCACTAACACACCGTAACCCACTAACACACCGTAACCCACTAACACACCGTAACCCACTAACACACCGTAACCCACTAACACACCGTAACCCACTGTAACCCACTAACACACCGTAACCCACTAACACACCGTAACCCACTAACACACCGTAACCCACTAACACACCGTAACCCACTAACACACCGTAACCCACTAACACACCGTAACCCACTAACACACCGTAACCCACTAACACACCGTAACCCACTGTAACCCACTAACACACCGTAACCCACCGTAACCCACTAACACACCGTAACCCACTAACACACCGTAACCCACTAACACACCGTAACCCACTAACACACCGTAACCCACTAACACACCGTAACCCACTAACACACCGTAACCCACTAACACACCGTAACCCACTAACACACCGTAACCCACTAACACACCGTAACCCACTAACACACCGTAACCCACTAACACACCGTAACCCACTGTAACCCACTAACACACCGTAACCCACTAACACACCGTAACCCACTTCCTTAACCATCGTTTAGTGTGTCACCAATCGGAGCATTTAGATAAGTGTATTATTAGCTGACCTGACTTCAGTGGCTAGCATTGCATCAGACACTCTCATTAACAGGATCAAGGGATTAGGCTAATAATGTATGAAAGACATAGCCATGTCTGTTCTCTCAGCCTCAGTCTATTGCTGTACACCTGCCTGCTGCTGGCTGGCTGGCCACATGGACATGGTGATCCTGTGGAGAGACTGAGAGGGTGATTCTCAACTCTGTCACGCTCTCACTTGGAATAAAGACAAGAGAATGCGACCATCCACCAGAGCGGTCTCTGGGACACCACTCACTTCACCTGTCTATAAATCAGAACGACACTGGGCTCTTCAGACGTGTGTGTGGTTGAAATGAGACTGTTGTGAAAGTTTGGATCTTGGCTTAGTGGCACTCAGAAGACAAGGGTGCTGATGGAGGACACCATTATATCCCGTCCTAATGTAACTACAGGGTATCAGCCAAGGAGGAGACTGCCATTGGTGTTTACTTGTTGATACTAGGTAATTATTCTAATGTTTACCTTGTTAAACTGCTATAAAGCTACACTGTTGATAATTATAGAATAGACAACTTTCACAAAATAAATACATGGTAAATCTTGAGTGTACTTGTATTCTGATGGCATTGTTATGAGTTGTCTTCATGGATATGGTTTAATTGGGATGTATTTTATTTACATTTCCAGGGTGGCTCTCCTGGCTAGGTAATGGAGTGGTGATTTGTTATTAAAGTGTCTCGCTTTGAGGACAATACAGTGCCACTGAAACGGCCCGCTACCAAAGCATGTGGCCTCTCCTCTGTGGCCAACGTGAGTAAAACATTTAAACGTGTTAACACTCGCAGGGCTGCCAGCCAAGATGGCATCCCAAGCCGCGTCCTCAGAGCATGCGCAGACCAGCTAGCTGGTGTGTTTATGGACATATTCAATCTCTCCCTATCCCAGTCTGCTGTCCCCACATGCTTCAAGATGGCCACCATTGTTCCTGTTCCCAAGAAAGCTAAGGTAACTGAACTAAATGACTATCGCCCCCTAGCACTTCTGTCATCATGAAGTGCTTTGAAACACTAGTCAAGGAGCATATCACCTCCACCCTACCTGAGACCCTAGACCCACTCCAATTTGCTTACCGGTCCACTGACAATGCAATCCCCATCACACTGCCCTAACCCATCTGGACAAGAGGAATACCAATGTAAGAATGCTGTTCATTGACTACAGCTCAGCATTCAACACCGTAGTTCCCTCCAAACTCGTCATTAAGCTTGAGAACCTGAGTCTCGATCCCGCCCTGTGCAACTGGATCCTGGACTTTCTGACGGGCCGCCCCCAGGCCTACAGAGAGGAGGTGAGGGCCCTCAGAGTGTGGCGTCAGGAAAATAACCTCTCACTCAACGTCAACAAAACAAAGGAGATGATCGTGGATTTCAGGAAACAGCAGAGGGAGCACCCCCCCCCCCCCTATCCACATCGACGGGACAGTAGTGGAGAAGGCGCAAAGTTTTAAGTTTCTCGGCGTACACATTACAGACAAACTGAAATGGTCCGCCCACACAGACAGTGGGGTGAAGAAGGCGCAACAGCGCCTCTTCAACTTCAGGAGGCTGAAGAAATTTGGCTTGTCACCTATAACACTCACAAACTTTTACAGATGCACAATTGAGAGCATCTTATGGGGCTGTGTCACCGCCTGGTACGGCAACTGCACCGCCCTCAACCAATAATTAAATTCCCAATTCAATATTATCCCAACCCAACAATTCCATAAATTAAAATGAAATTCCTTCAGGCTGATGTCACTGTTCAGACAAACTAGCTATACTGGAAATGTAGAATACAGGTAGAAATGATTTAAAACAAATCCTGTAGTCAATTTTTTAGAAGTGGATTAATTCCATCAACTGTGAAATGTTCAATTCCAATTTAGTTCCAGTTCAAACAGACCAAACTAAATGTAATTGTAATTGAACCAAACTCTGAGTAGTTGATCTTGAATGAGATCTTAAATGAGGTTCAAGATCACTTCATAGATTGACGAGGAACCCAGATCTTATCAAGGAGTTCATCTGTGAATATGAAAACAAAACTATGTTCTAGCTCCACATATTATTAAATCAATCCCTCAGTAGACTACTGTTACCGTGTCTATCCAGGACTCCCAGCATTCCACTTGACAGACGACTGGAATAAACGACAGAAAAACATGACATTCCAGCAGAGAAGAGTGTGTTTTTATCCTGCAGTAATCCGTCTACCTGGCTTGTACCGTGAGAGTCTGGTTAGTGGGTGATGACAAAACACGGCTTGGAAGGATTCCTCCCTCCACAGGCTGGCAGAGTTGCAGGCACTTCATCCTAATGTAAAAGTGTGTGGATGTAGGTGTAGGTGTGTGCGTGCCAGTCTGCGTGTCTGCCAGGTGGACGGCTTCCCAATCCTGCTCTTTGGGCTCATAAGCATCAACACACTGACAGCTATCAGTGTCATTCGTTACAACAAGGGATGCCAGCCTAGCCATGGTATGTGGTCTATGCTGTGACCCTGCCAGGGTTGCAGGCCAAGGGGGTGTGGTCCAGGTTCTCATGGCAGTGCACCTTGGGGCAATGTCAGCCACTCTAAACCCCATTATCTGCTGCTCCAGGTCAAAGCCTTAAGCTGTTCAGTGATCCCGGACTGCCGGTGGGCAGGTTGGCTTGGTGGCACAGATCAAATGGGACTATTTTATTAGAGAGAATCAGATTATGATCTCAGTTGTAGTCATTGTTTTTTGTGAAATCAGGATAGTTGCAGGATTGGGTACATACTACACACTGGTAAATGCTGTTGGATTCAAAGTACTAAGCCAATTTGGGTCTACTGATGGCCTGCTCTTTTAGCTATACACTGCTTTGATTTCATTTACATTTTTAGTCCAATGCAGAGTTATATCTTCTCATCTTCAGAAGGTATTGGTTAGGTCAGTGTTTGTGGCTATTCATGTGTAGTGTGTATTATACCAACTCCTCCCCTAGGTGTCTGATCCTGTGTTCAGCCTTCCTGATGGTCTGGTCTCCCTACAAGTTCATCTCAATGTGGCCTCCTCTCCACAACATCCTGGCCAGACTGTTTGCTAAGTCAGCCAGCTTCTACAACCCCTTCATCTAGCTGGGCATGAGCTCCAAGTTCAGACAAAACCTCAGGGCACCGCTCTCTCTGTGTGTCTGGCCGCTCTCTTTGTGTGTCTGGCTGCTTTCTTTTTGTGTCTGTCCACTCTCTCTGTGTGTCTGTTCGCTCTCTGTGTGTCTGTTTGCGCTCTGTGTGTCTGTTCTCTCTCTGTGTCTGTTCTCTCGCTTTCTCTCTCTGTGTCTGTTCTCTCGCTTTCTCTCTCTGTGTCTGTTCTCTCGCTTTCTCTCTCTGTGTCTGTTCTCTCGCTTTCTCTCTCTCTCTCTCTCTCTCTCTCTCTCTCTCTCTCTCTCTCTCTCTCTCTCTCTCTCTCTGTCTGTTCTCTCTCTCTCTCTCTCTGTGTCTGTTCTCTCTCTCTCTCTCTGTGTCTCTGTGTCTGTTCTCTCTCTCTCTCTGGGTGTCTGCTCTCTCTCTCTCTCTGGGTGTCTGCTCTCTCTCTCTCTCGCTCTCTGTGTCTGTTCTCTCTCTCTCTCGCTCTCTCTGTGTCTGTTCTCTCTCTCTCTCTCTCTCTCTCTCTCTCTCTCTCTCTCTCTCTCTCTCTCTCTCTCTGTGTCTGTTCTCTCTCTCTGTGTCTGCTCTCTCTCTCTCTGGGTGTCTGTTCTCTCTCTCAATTTTCAATTCAATTTGCTTTATTGGCATGACGTAACAATGTACATATTGCCAACGCTTATTTTGGATATTTAAATGTAAAAATATATACACTGCTCAAAAAAATAAAGGGAACACAATGTAACTCCAAGTCAATCACACTTCTGTGAAATCAAACTGTCCACTTAGGAAGCAACACTGATTGACAATAAATTTCACATGCTGTTGTGCAAATGGAATAGACAAAAGGTGGAAATTATAGGCAATTAGCAAGACACCCCCCAAAACAGGAGTGATTCTGCAGGTGGTGTCCACAGACCACTTCTCAGTTCCTATGCTTCCTGGCTGATGTTTTGGTCACTTTTGAATGCTGGCGGTGCTCTCACTCTAGTGGTAGCATGAGACACAGTCTACAACCCACACAAGTGGCTCAGGTCGTGCAGTTCATCCAGGATGGCACATCAATGCGAACTGTGGCAAAAAGGTTTGCTGTGTCTGTCAGCGTAGTGTCCAGAGCATGCAGGCGCTACCAGGAGACAGGCCAGTACATCAGGAGACGTGGAGGAGGCCGTAGGAGGGCAACAACCCAGCAGCAGGACCGCTACCTCCGCCTTTGTGCAAGGAGGTGCACTGCCAGCGCCCTGCAAAATGACCTCCAGCAGGCCACAAATGTGCATGTGTCAGCATATAGTCTCACAAGGGGTCTGAGGATCTCATCTCGGTACCTAATGGCAGTCAGGCTACCTCTGGCGAGCACATGGAGGGCTGTGCGGCCCCACAAAGAAATGCCACCCCACACCATGACTGACCCATCGCCAAACCGGTCATGCTGGAGGATGTTGCAGGCAGCAGAACGTTCTCCACGGCGTCTCCAGACTCTGTCACGTCTGTCACATGTGCTCATGTGCTCAGTGTGAACCTGCTTTCATCTGTGAAGAGCACAGGGCGCCAGTGGCGAATTTGCCAATCTTGGTGTTCTCTGGCAAATGCCAAACGTCCTGCACGGTGTTGGGCTGTAAGCACAACCCCCACCTGTGGACGTTGGGCCCTCATACCACCCTCATGGAGTCTGTTTCTGACCGTTTGAGCAGACACATGCACATTTGTGGCCTGCTGGAGGTCATTTTGCAGGGCTCTGGCAGTGCACCTCCTTGCACAAAGGCGGAGGTAGCGGTCCTGCTGCTGGGTTGTTGCCCTCGTACGGCCTCCTCCACGTCTCCTGATGTATTGGCCTGTCTCCTGGTAGCGCCTGCATGCTCTGGACACTACGCTGACAGACACAGCAAACCTTTTTGACACAGTTCGCATTGATGTGCCATCCTGGATGAACTGCACTACCTGAGCCACTTGTGTGGGTTGTAGACTCCGTCTCATGCTACCACTAGAGTGAGAGCACCGCCAGCATTCAAAACTGACCAAAACATCAGCCAGGAAGCATAGGAACTGAGAAGTGGTCTGTGGTCACCACCTGCAGAATCACTCCTGTTTTGGGGGGTGTCTTGCTAATTGCCTATAATTTCCACCTTTTGTCTATTCCATTTGCACAACAGCATGTGAAATTTATTGTCAATCAGTGTTGCTTCCTAAGTGGACAGTTTGATTTCACAGAAGTGTGATTGACTTGGAGTTACATTGTGTTGTTTAAGTGTTCCCTTTATTTTTTTGAGCAGTGTATATATGTATATTTTTTAATTTGTTTAAAAAAATGAGAATCAAAATTGTCAACGGGACAATTGTAAAAACAATAACCAAGGGTCAAAATAACCATACATCCAACAATAACAATAAGCATACAGTAGAGTACATGTGCAGGTTGATTGGTCTGTCAGACACTGTCCTTCAACTTATGGCAAGCAGCAATGTAGTGCGCTGCCAACCCACAGCTCTCTGCGTCCTCCCCCAACAGGACGGGTAGCCTACTCTCATCAGAGAGGTCTTTGAAACCCACAGCTCTCTGCGTCCTCCCCCAACAGGACTGGTAGCCTACTCTCATCAGAGAGGTCTTTGAAACCCACAGCTCTCTGCGTCCTCCCCCAACAGGACGGGTAGCCTACTCTCATCAGAGAGGTCTTTGAAACCCACAGCTCTCTGCGTCCTCCCCCAACAGGACTGGTAGCCTACTCTCATCAGAGAGGTCTTTGAAACAGAAAAAGGGTTTCAAATTTGGGGAAATGACACTCTAATTGTTTTATATTTTTTACATTTTGTCAGGAAATGCAGCTCCGTCTCAGGTTTTGCTGTTGTGCAGTGGTTGAACAGCCTTTCCTCTACAGGGAGCCAGGTTTTCCTGTGTCTACCCTTCTCAATGGCAAGGCTGTGCTCACTGAGCCTGTACATTGTCAAGGTTTTTCCAAGGTTTTGATCAGTAACCATGGTCAAATATTTAGCCACAGTGTACTGTCGATTTAGGGCCAGATAGCACTGCATTTTGCTTTGTGCTTGTGTTTCCCAATAAGCAATGTAGCTTTGTTTTGACTGTGTTGTAATTTGGTTTATTCTGATTGATTGGATGTTCTGGTCCTGAGGCTTCAGTGAGTTAGTAGAACAAGTTTGTGAACTCAGCCCCAGGACCAGCTGGATGAGGGGACTCTTTTCTTTGCTCAACTCTTGGCATTGCAGGGCTTGGTAATGATATGAGAGGGGGTCACTGTATTTTAGATGTTTCCAAAACTTAATTGCTCTTTTTTGAGTTTTTATTATTAGTGGATATTGGCCTAATTCTGCCCTGCATGCATTGTTTGTAGCTTTCCTCTGGACATGTAGGAGAATCTTACAGAACTCTGCATGCAGGGTTTCAATGGGTTGTTTGTCCCATTTGATGAAATCTTGTTTTTTAAGTGGACCCCACACCTCGCTACCATTAAGTGCAATTGGTTCAATGACATATTCAATTAGTTTTAGACAAATTTCAATAGGTATTTCAATCTGAATTTGCTTTTTAATGGTGTAGAATGCCCTGTGTGCTTTCTCTCTCAGTTCATTCACTGCCTCATTAAAGTGTCCAGTTGAGCTTATTTTTAAACTTAAGTAATTGTAGTGTGTGCAATACTCTATATATTTTGTACCAATTGAGAACTTTGGTCTAATTCCCTGAGATCTGGATCTTCTCTGGAAAATCATTATTTTTGCCTTTTTGGGGTTTACTGCCAGGGCCCAGGTCTGGCAGTACTGCTCTAGCAGGTCCAGGCTCTGCTGTAGGCCAAGTGCTGTGGGTGACAGCAGGCATAGGTCATCTGCGAAGAGTAGGCATTTAACTTCTGAATTGTGGAGACTAACACCAAGGGCTGGTGATTTTTCTAGAATAGTAGCCAATTCGTTGATGTAAATATTGAAGAGTGCAGGGCTCAGATTGCAACCCTGACGAAGGCCCCGCCCCTGGTTAAAGAATTCTTTTATTTTCTTGCAAATTTTAATGCTGCACGTATTTCCAGTATGCATTGATTTAATTATGTCATATGTTTTACCTCCTACACCAATTTCAATAACTTCGTAGAACAGTCCTGTATGCCAAATAGAATCAAATTCTTTTTGGAAATCGATTAAGCAAGCGTATATTTTGGTATTATTTTGGTGGACATGTTTATCCATCAGGGTGTGTAGGGTGTAAATATGATCAGTTGTGTGATGTTTTGGTATAAATCCAATTTGGCTTTTACTCAAGACATTGTGCTTATTAATTAAGGAAGTTTAGAACTCTTACATTTATAATACTACAGAAAACCTTCCCCAGGTTACTGTTCACACAAATGCCTCTGTAATTGTTAGGGTAAAATTTGTCTCCATTCTTAAAGATTGGGGTTATGAGTCCTTGATTCCAGATGTCAGGGAAATAACCTACACTCAGGATCAAATTAAACAGTTTTAATATAGCCAATTGAAATTTTGCACTAGTGAGTTTGAGCATCTCATTTAGGATGCCATCAGGTCTGCATGCTTTTTTAAATTTGAGGGCCTGAAGTTTCTTATAGAGCTCCTGGTCAGTAATATGGTCCCGTGTGGCTCAGTTGGTAGAGCATGGCGCTTGCAACGCCAGGGTTGTGGGTTCAATTCCCACGGGGGGACCAGGGTTCAATTCCCACGGGGGGACCAGGATGAATATGTATGAACTTTCCAATTTGTAAGTCGCTCTGGATAAGAGCGTCTGCTAAATGATGTAAATGTAATTGGGGAGTCCAATGGATTTTGATTGTCCTATAGCTTTTTCTAATCATTTCAACTTCTCATGAATTTGGCGTTGTTTTGCGTTTGTGTCAATTTGAACGGTGTTGTAGAGTGTTTTAAAATGTGTTGTCCATATGTCACCATTTTGTATCGCTAATTCCTCTTGTTTAGATTATTATTTTTTTTCAATTTTCCTAGAATTTGTTTGTGTTTATGGACTCTCTCTCTCTGTCTGTTCTCTATCTCTCTGTGTCTGTTCTCTCTCTCTCTCTCTCTCTCTGTTCTCTCTCTCTCTGTTCTCTATCTCTCTGTGTCTGTTCTCTCTCTCTCTGTGTCTGCTCTCTCTCTCTCTCTCTGTGTCTGTTCTCTCTCTCTCTGTGTCTGCTCTCTCTCTCTCTCTCTCTGTGTCTGCTCTCTCTCTCTGTGTCTGCTCTCTCTCTCTCTCTCTGTGTCTGCTCTCTCTCTCTGTGTCTGCTCTCTGTCTGTTCTCTCTCTCTGTGCGTCTGATCTCCTCTCTCTGTGTGTGTGTGTCTGTTTCTCTCTCTCTATGTCTGTCTCTCTCTCTTTGTGTATGTATGTCTCTCTCTGTCTCTCTCTCTCTCTGTCTCTTTCAATTCAATTCAACGGGCTTTATTGGCATGGGAAACATGTGTTAACATTGCCAAAGCAAGTGAGGTAGATAATATACAAAAGTGAAATAAACAATAAAAATGAACAGTAAACATTACACATACAGAAGTTTCAAAACAATAAAGACATTACAAATGTCATTATGTATATATACAGTGTTGTAACAATGTACAAATGGCTAAAGTACAGAAGGGAAAATAAATAAGCATAAATATGGGTTGTATTTACAATGGTGTTTGTTCTTCACTGGTTGCCCTTTTCTTTTGGCAACAGGTCACAAATCTTGCTGCTGTGATGGCACACTGTGGAATTTCACCCAGTAGATATGGGAGTTTATCAAAATTGGGTTTGTTTTCGAATTCTTTGTGGATCTGTGTAATCTGAGGGAAATATGTGTCTCTAATATGGTCATACATTGGGGAGGAGGTTAGGAAGTGCAGCTCAGTTTCCACCTCATTTTGTGGGCAGTGTGCACATAGGTGGCTTTTCTCAATAGCAAGGCTATGCTCACTGAGTCTGTACATAGTCAAAGCTTTCCTTAAGTTTGGGTCAGTCACAGTGGTCAGGTATTCTGCCACTGTGTATGTACTCTCTGTTTAGGGCCAAATAGCATTCTAGTTTGCTCTGTTTTTTTGTTAATTCTTTCCAATTTGTCAAGTAGTTATCTTTTTCTCATGATTTGCTTGGGTCTAATTGTGCTGCTGTCCTGGGGCTCTGTGGGGTGTGTTTGTGTTTATGAACAGAGCCCCAGGACCAGCTTGCTTAGGGGACTCTTCTCCAGGTCATCTTTCTGTAGGTGATGGCTTTGTTATGGAAGGGTTGGGAATCGCTTCCTTTTAGGTGGTTGTAGAATTTAACGGCTCTTTTCCGGATTTTGATAATTTGTGTTTATCGGCCTAATTCTGCTCTGCATGCATTATTTGGTGTTCTACGTTGTACACGGAGAATATTTTTGCAGAATTCTGCATGCAGAGTCTCAATTTGGTGTTTGTCCCATTTTGTGAAATCTTGGTTGTTGAGCGGACCCCAGACCTCACAACCATAAAGGGAAATGGGTTCTATGACTGATTCAAGTATTTTTAGCCAGATCCTAATTGGTATGTTGAATTTTATGTTCCTTTTGATGGCATAGAATGCCCTTCTTGCCTCTCAGATCGTTCACATCTTTGTGGAAGTTACCTGGTGTGCTGATGTTTAGGCCAAAGTATGTATCGTTTTTTTTTGTGCTCTAGGGCAATGGTGTCTAGATGGAATTTGTATTTGTGGTCCTGGCGATGGGACCTTTTTTGGAACACCCTTATTTTGGTCTTACTGAGATTTACTGTCAGGGCCCAGGTCTGGCAGAATCTGTGCAGAATATCTAGGTGCTGCTGTAGGCCCTCCTTGGTTGGTGACAGAAGCACCAGATCATCAGCAAACAGTAGACATTTGACTTCAGATTCTAGTAGGGTGAGGCTGGGTGCTGCAGACTTTTCTAGTGCCCGCGCCAATTCGTTGATATATATGTTGAAGAGGGTGGGGCTTAAGCTGCATCCCTGTCTCACCCCACGGCCCTGTGGGAAGAAATGTGTGTTTTTTGTGTACATGGATTTTATAATGTTGTATGTTTTACCCCCAACACCACTTTCCATCAATTTGTATAGCAGACCCTCATGCCAAATTGAGTCGAAGGCTTTTTTGAAATCAACAAAGCATGAGAAGACTATGCCTTTGTTTTGGTTTGTTTGGTTGTCAATTAGGCTGTGCAGGGTGAATACATGGTATGTTGTACGGTAATTTGGTAATAAGCCAATTTGACATTTGCTAAGTACATTGTTTTCATTGAGGAAATGTACGAGTCTGCTGTTAATGATATTGCAGAGGATTTTCCCAAGGTTGCTGTTGACGCATATCCCACAGTAGTTATTGGGGTCAAATTTGTCTCCACTTTTGTGGATTGGGGTGATCAGTCCTTGGTTCCAAATATTGGGGAAGATGCCAGAGCTAAGGATGATATTAAAGAGTTTTAGTATAGCCAATTGGAATTTGTTGTCTGTATATTTGATCATTTCATTAAGGATACCATCAACACCACATGCCCTTTTGAGTTGGAGGGTTTTTATTTTGTCCTGTAGCTCATTCAAGGTAATTGGAGAATCCAGTGGGTTCTGGTAGTCTTTAATAGTTGATTCTAAGATTTGTATTTGATCCTGTATATGTTTTTGTTCTTTGTTAAGATTGGAGAAGTGGTTTACCGATCTTTCTCTCTCTGTCTGTCTCTCTGTGTCTGTTCTCTCTCTCTTTGTGTCTCTCTCTCTCTTTGTGTATGTCTCTCTCTCTCTTTGTGTCTCTCTCTCTCTTTGTGTCTGTCTGTCTTTCTCTCTGTGTCTGTTCTCTCTATCTGTGTCTGTCTGTCTCTCTGTGTGTGTGTGTGTGTGTGTGTGTGTGTGTGTGTGTGTGTGTGTGTGTGTGTGTGTGTGTGTGTGTGTGTGTCTCTCTCTCTGTCTGCTCTCTCTCTCTCTCATCCTACTTACTGAGCTACAGTGGAGCTCAGCTTTACTGTTAACAATTCACCTCCCCAGCTCTCTGATGGCCCATACACATGTATTTTTTACTCAGAGTACAGCAACCCCCTGGACCAAAGAAAAACTTAAATCAAGAGCGGACCTTGGTTTCGGCCTCACCTAAATTGTTTGGAATCACTGATATTGAATTGCAGGATTTACAGTATGTGGCGGCACTATCTCTTTAGAGTCTGAATGAAATCATATCTGTTGTCTAAATAGTATATAATGCTAAATATCCATTGTTTAGTTGGAATGGAATGTTTGTTTCCTGTATATTTGACTGTGATATGTGGTTGTCTCACCTAGCTGTCTTAAGATGAATGCACTAACTAATTCTCTCTGGATAGGAGCATCAGCTAAATGACTAAAATGTCAAATGTAGTTCTTTGTTACATTTGACTGTGTAAAACCAAGCAGTATTACTTATTTCTCTGAGTGAGGCAGATGTTTTGTCTCGCTGAAATGAAACCATTTAGTGATAGATATATTTGTTTAAAATCTATCAATGAACAACCCCATGCCATGATTAGATTGTGGTTTTCTTCACTATCTCGTTCTACATTTCTTTCAACAATAAAAGCAAATTTACCAACAATTCTGAAAATTGATAAATAGCGTTTTGGAATAAAACCTCACATAGACATAGGTAACATAACTAAATGACTGTGAAAGTCTAACTGCAATACATTTAAATGAAAGTTGTAAAGTCATGGTAAGTAGGATTACTGTTATTCTGTGGAGTGTACTGTACTGTGGGACATAAGCAAACAAGAAAACGCACATCCAGAGGCGATGCTCCTAGTGGCAGGGGATTTTAACGCAGGAAAACCATAACTCTGTTTAATTTTTTTATTTAACCTTTATTTAACTAGACAAGTCAGTTAAGAACAAATTCTTTTTTACAATGACGGCCTACCAAAAGGCCTCCTGTGGGGACGGGGGCTGGGATTAAAATTAAAAAGGTCATTAAAATATAGGACAAAACACACATCACGACAAGAGAGACAACACAACACTACATAAAGAGAGACCTAAGACAACATCATAGCATGGCAGCAGCACATGACAACAGCATGGTAGCAACACAACATGACAACAACATGGTAGCAGCACAGCATGGTAGCAGCACAACATGGTAGCAACACAACATGGTAGCAACACAACATGGTAGCAACACAACATGGTAGCAGCACAAAACATGGTACAAACATTATTGGGCACAGACAACAGCACAAAGATAAAGAAGGTAGAGACAACAATACATTGCGCAAAGCAGCCAGAACTGTCAGTAAGAGTGTCCATGATTGAGTCTTTGAATGAAGAGATTGAGATAAAACTGTCCAGTTTGAGTGTTTGTTGTAGCTCGTTCTAGTCGCTAGCTGCAGCAAACTGAAAAGACAAGCGACCCAGTGATGAGTGTGCTCTGGTAACCTTTAACAGAATGTGACTGGCAGAACGGGTGTTGTATGTGGAGGATAAGGGCTGCGGCAGATATCTCAGATAGGGGGGAGTGAGGCCTAAGAGGGTTTTATATATAAGCATCAGCCAGTGGGTTTTGCAACGGGTGAACAGGGATGACCAGTTTACAGACGAGTATAGAGTGCAGTGATGTGTGGCAAATCTGATGACCGAATGGTAAAGAACATCTAGCTGCTCGAGAGCACCCTACCTGCTGATCTATAAATGATGTCTTCGTAATCTAGCATGGGTAGGATGGTCATCCGAATAAGGGTTAGTTTGGCAGCTGGGCTGAAAGAGGAGCGTATCCTCCTGAAACCTGCTACTAAGCTATAGGGAATTGTTTTAAGAAGATCATACCAAGAATCACTTAGCTATTTGATCTTGAATTTTAAAACCCTTTGATTTGGGTCTAGTATTGTTCTCTGTAGCTCAGCAGATAGTCACCAAAAATATAAAAAAGAAGTTGATTCTGAAGTGTCTCTGCTACAGTATATCTGAGAGATTTAAGAAAGATCAGGAAACGTGTTATTAATTCTGTATTTAACCCCATATTTTTGCCATTCAACAGTCTCCATATATACTTCCACTATTTTTTTCAACTGGTACCAGGGGACCTTCAAGTCTTGTACATGTTCGTGAGAGTCTCACCTTTGTACAGAGGGGTTATATTAGTGTGTAGCCAAAACGATTTGGACGCTACAGACAATTTTGTGAGAAGACCGATTTTCGGGATGTCTCATGGTCTGACAAACATCGCTGTAGTTCTGCCACCTTTCACCGCAGATGATAAAGTGTGACTTAGACGGATGCGGTGGATTGAGACGAATCCAATGCAAAAACAAAATCAGATATCTCTAGTTTAAACTGACAGATTTCTATGGGGATTTTTGTGTTATGCTAAATAGATTTCCGCGGAGGCGCGGACATCAACCTTAAGCGGTTTGATAAGTGCATCGATCATGTCTTCCTCATTGTGACGTAAATACATATCCCAACCAGAAGCCATGGATTAAAGGCAACATCCATACTGAGCTAAAGGCTATAGCTGCCGCTTTCAAGGAGTGGGACACTAATCGTCCCTGTGCCCAAGAACGCTAAGTAACCTGCCTAAATGACTATCGCCCCGTAGCAGTCACATCTGTAGCCATGAAATGCTTTGAAAGGCTGGTCATGGCTCACATCAACACCCTCATCCCAGACACCCTGGACCCTCTCCAATTTGCATATCGCCCTAACAGATCTACAGATGACGCAATCTATATTTTACTCCACACTGCCCTCTCCCACCTGGATAAGAGGAACATCATTATGAGAACGTAAACTCTGTAAACTCTCCTTCCAGACTCACATTAAGCATCTCCAATCCAAAATGAAATCTAGAATCGGCTTCCTATATCGCAACAAAGAATACTTCACTCATGCTGCCAAACATACCCTAGTAAAACTGACCATCCTACCGCTCTTCGACTTCGGTGATGTCATCTATAAAATAGCCTCCAACACTCTACTCAACAAACTGGATGCAGTCTATCACAGTGCCATCCGTTTTGTCACCAAAGCCCCATACACTACCCACCATTGCGACCTGTACGCTCTCATTGGTTGGCCCTCGCTTCATACTCGTCGCCAAACCCACTGGCTACAGGTTATCTACAAGTCTCTGCTAGGTACAGCCCCGCCTTATCTCAGCTCACTGGTCACCATAGCAGCACCCACTCGTAGCACGCGCTCCAGCAGGTATATCTCACTGGTCACCCCCAAAGTCAATTACTCCTTTGGTCGTCTTTCCTTCCAGTTCTCTGCTGCCAATGACTGGAACGAACGGCAAAAGTCTCTGAAGCTGGAAACACTTATCTCCCTCACTAGCTTTAAGCACCAGCTGTCAGAGCAGCTCACAGATTACTGCACCTGTACATAGCCTATCTATAATTTAGCCCAAACAACTACCTCATCCCCTCTGTATTTATTTTGCTCCTTTGCACCCCATTATTTATATTTCTACTTTGCACATTCTTCCACTGCAAATCTACCATTCCAGTGTTTTACTTGCTATATTGTATTTACCTCGCCACCATGGACTTTTTTTTTGCCTTTACCTCCCTTATCTCACCTCATTTGCTCACATTGTATATAGACTTATTTTTCTACTGTATTATTGACTGTATGTTTTGTTTATTCATGTGTAACTCTGTGTTGTATGTGTCGAATTGCTATGCTTTATCTTGGCCAGGTCGCAGTTGCAAATGAGAACTTGTTCTCAACTAGCCTACCTAGTTAAATAAAGGTTTAAAAAATTGTTCACTGTCTACAGCTCAGTGTTCAACACCATAGTCCCTCCAAGCTCATCACTAAGGTCAGGACCCTGGGACTGAACACTTCCCTTTGCAACTGGATCCTGGACCTCCTGACGGGCCACCCCCAGGTGGTAAGTGTAGGCAACAACACATTTGTCACGCTGATCCTCAACACTGGGGCCCCTCAGGGGTGCGTGATTAGTACCCTCCTGTGCTCCTTGTTCACCCACGACTTCAACACCCTCATTACGATTGGTGATGACATGACTGTGGTATGCTTGATTACCAACGACGATGAGACAGGCTATAGCAAGGAGGTCAGTGACCTGGTAGGGTTTTGCTCAACATCAGCAAAACAAAGGAGCTGATCGTGGACTACAGGAAACGGAGGGCCGAGCAGGTCCCCATCCACATCAATGGGGCTGTAGTAGAGCGGGTCGAGAGCTTCAAGTTCCTTGGTGTCCACATCACTAAGGAATTAACATGGTCCACACACCAACACAGTCATGAAGAAGGTACGACAACACCCCTGCCCCCTCAGAAAAGGAAGTAGAAAAGATTTGGCATGGGCCTTCAGATCCTCAAAAGTTCTACAGCTGCACCATTGAAAGCATCTTGACTGGCTGCATCACTGCTTGGCAACTGCTTGGGATTTGACCGCAAGATGCTACAGAGTATTGCTACAGAGTAATGCGTATGACCCATTACATCACTGGGGCTGAGCTACCTGCCATCCAGGACCTCTAAACATGGCGGTGTCAGAGGAAGGCCCTAAAAATGTACTCCAGCCACACAAGTCATAGACTATTCTCTCTGCTACTGCACGGCAAGCAGTACCGAGGTCTGGAACCAACAGGCTCCAGTACAGCTTCTACCCCCAAGCCAAAAGATTGCTAAATAGTGAATCAAATAGCTACCTGGACTACCTGCAATGACCCCCCTTTGCACTAACTCTTTTGACTCATCACATATGCTGCTGCTACTGTTTATTATCTATCCTGTTGCCTAGTCACTTTACCCCTACTGTACATGAACATATCTACCTCAATTACCTCGTACCCCTGCACATCTACTTGGTACTGGTAGCCCTTGTATATAGACAAGTTATCGTTACTCATTGTGTACTTATTCCTTGTGTTATTATCTTTCTATTATTTTTCTAGTTTTCTCTCTGCATTGTTGGGAAGGGCCTGTAAGTAAGCATTTCACTGTTAGTCTACACCTCTTGTTTACGATAAATATGTGACAAATAAAATTTTATTTTATTTGATCGTAGGCCTAGTCATGTTGCTGTGTGTGGAGAACCTATTCTTGCACTGGTTACTAAAACCACAATCAATCACAACAATCCTCACATGCAATATAGTTCTAGTAAAATATGATTACCTAGTGAACAGTCTTCTACTGTATATTTAAATGTGTTTAATTGCTTATAGATTAAGTAATCTGACCTATAACGTAACAACAAGCTTCCCTGGAATAATAGCATCAACATCTCACTTTATTTGCCTCATATTTAATTCCAAGTTTGAGGCCACCTTATTGTCCTGGCTTATTAGTTCAGATGTCCCCTCTTTTCAGTCTGAACACAGGTCTCTAGTAGACCCCTCCTCCTCTGATGTCACTGCAGGGAGATGCCTGGGGAATCTGAGGACATTATTTAAGGAGCTCAGATGTGATCCCAGTAATACTACAAACTTCCAAGGAATACCACCTTTTTCCTTCCCCCTGCAAGAATTTGGAATCTTAGATCTCAAGAACACCGTATTCTACAAAATATCTGTAAGGTGGAATTTATCTCCTTTTTGGGAGATAAACACACTTGTGCCACATCATCTACAGTGCCTTCAGAAAGTGTTCACACCCCTTGAATTATTCCACATTTTGTTGTGTAACAGCCTGAATTCAAAATTAATTAAATATTTTAAAAGATCTCACCCATCTACACACAATACCCAATAATGACAAAGTGAAAACATGTTTTTGTACATTTTTGCAAATGTATTGAAAAATAAATACAGAAATATCTCATTTACATAAGTATTCACACCCCTGGGTCAATACTTTGTAGATGCACATTTGGCAGTGATTACAGCTGTGCGTCTTTCTGGGTAAGTGTCAAATTGCTTTCCACGCCTATATTGTGCAACATTTTCCCATTATTCTTTTTTAAATTCTTCAAGCTCTGTCAAATTGGTTGTTGATAATTGCTAGACAACCATTTTCAGGTCTTGCCGTAGATTTAAGTTAAAACTGTAACATGCCACTCAGGGACATTCACTGTCTTCTTGGTAACCAACTCAGTGTAGATTGACCTTGTGTTTCAATGTATTGTCCTCCTGAAAGGTGAATTCATCTCCCAGCGTCAGGTGCAAAGCAGACAAACAGGTTTTCCTCTAGGATTTTGTCTGTGCTTAGCTTTACACCAGACACTCTCTGTTTTACTTGGATGAAAGCAATTCCTCAAAGCAAAAGGTGATGTTTATTTCTCTTCAAAATGTAATTAACGTAGAGGTTTGACTGAGGTTCATTTTTCTTCAGAGTTGTTCTTTATTATTAACTAGTAGTTCGAGCCCTGAATGCTGATTGGCTGATGTATACCACGGGTATGACAAAACATTTATTTTTACTGCTAATTACATTAGTAACCCATTTATAATAGCAATAAAGCACCTCAGGGTTTGTGGTAAATGGCTAATATACCACGGCCAAGGGCTGTCTCCAGGCACTCTGCATTGTGTCATGCAAAAAAACAGTTCTTAGCCGTATATTGGCCATAAACCACAAACCCCCGAGGTGCCTTATTGATTAATTATAGCCTGCAGGATTTGGTAGAGAGTTGTGGAGACTGAAGATTTGTGGAGACTGAAGAAGGGAAAGACAAACAAAACTAAGAGTAATAGGCTACATTCTAGAAAACACCAGGAGCTCAGACAGTATTCCCTATTTATTCTCTCTTTCTCTCTTTGGAGGGTGTCTGTGTTCGGTTCTGGGGTTTTACGTAGCTGTGTCCAGCGTGTGTGGAGCAGCCGTGCACCGGTGAGGCGGGAGGAGTTCGATAGCAGTGCAAAGACTAAGAGGCTGTGTAGGCCCGGAGAGGGATAATGTTTGGCACTGTTATAGAGTTTCACCTCTTCAACCTCAACATAAGGCACCTCGGGTGCCATGATGGTGCCACCATGCTTCACCGTAGGGATGGTGCCATTTTTCCTCCAGACGTGACTCTTGACATTAAGGCCAAATAGTTCAATCTTAGTCTCATGAGACCAGAGAATCTTGTTTCTCATGGTCTGAGAGTCCTTTAGGTGCCTTCTGGCAAACTCCAAGCCGGCTGTCATGTGCCTTTTACTGAGGAGTGTCTTCCGTCCAGCCATTCTACCATAAAGGCCTGATTGGTGAAGTGCTGCAGAGATGGTTGTCCTTCTGGAAGGTTCTCCCATCTCCACAGAGGAACTCTGGAGCTCTGTCAGAGTGACCATCGGGTTATTGGTCACCTCCCTGACCAAGGCCCTTCTCCCCCAATCAAAAGCATGATGGAGCACCTTGCCATAAGGCAAAAATGATAACTAAGTGGCTCGGGGAACAAAACATCGATATTTTGGGTCCATGGCCAGGAAACTCCCCAGACCTTAATCCCATTGAGAACTTGTGGTCAATCCTCAAGAGGCGGGTGGACAAACAAAAACCCACAAATTCTGACAAACGCCAAGCATTGATTATGCAAGAATGGGCTGCCATCAGTCAGGATATGGCCCAGAAGTTAATTGACAGCATGCCAGGGTGGATTGCAAAGGTCTTGAAAAAGAAGGGTCAACACTGCAAATATTGACTCTTTGCATCAACTTCATGTAATTGTCAATAAAAGCCTTTGACACTTAAGAAATGCTTGTAATTATACTTCAGAATTCCATAGTAACATCTGACAAAAATATCTAAAGACACTGAAGCAGCAAACTTTGTGGAAATTAATATTTGTGTCATTCTCAAAACTTTTAGCCACGACTGTACAGTGCTCTTGTCTTTCCAGTGACACCCCTCGGACAGAATTCTTCCTGACTATGTACAGTGCTCTCGTCTTTCCAGTGACACCCCTCGGACAGAATTCTTCCTGACTATGTACAGTGCTCTCGTCTTTCCAGTGACACCCCTCGGACAGAATTCTTCCTGACTATGTACAGTGCTCTCGTCTTTCCAGTGACACCCCTCGGACAGAATTCTTCCTGACTATGTACAGTGCTCTCGTCTTTCCAGTGACACCCCTCGGACAGAATTCTTCCTGACTATGTACAGTGCTCTCGTCTTTCCAGTGACACCCCTCGGACAGAATTCTTCCTATGTACAGTGCTCTCGTCTTTCCAGTGACACCCCTCGGACAGAATTCTTCCTGACTATGTACAGTGCTCTCGTCTTTCCATGGACACCCCTCGGACAGAATTCTTCCTGACTATGTACAGTGCTCTCGTCTTTCCAGTGACACCCCTCGGACAGAATTCTTCCTGACTATGTACAGTGCTCTCGTCTTTCCAGTGACACCCCTCGGACAGAATTCTTCCTGACTATGTACAGTGCTCTCGTCTTTCCAGTGACACCCCTCGGACAGAATTCTTCCTGACTATGTACAGTGCTCTCGTCTTTCCAGTGACACCCCTCGGACAGAATTCTTCCTGACTATGTACAGTGCTCTCGTCTTTCCATGGACACCCCTCGGACAGAATTCTTCCTGACTATGTACAGTGCTCTCGTCTTTCCAGTGACACCCCTCGGACAGAATTCTTCCTGACTATGTACAGTGCTCTCGTCTTTCCAGTGACACCCCTCGGACAGAATTCTTCCTATGTACAGTGCTCTCGTCTTTCCAGTGACACCCCTCGGACAGAATTCTTCCTGACTAACTTCACTCAACCCAAAGATGTGATGTAAGCCATCAAAGAGATGGCGTGCCTGGGATGCTGCACTAACACAGGTCCTTTCTGCCTTGTATTGTTAGTACACACATAGTACCACATGATGGATGTGGATACTATACAACCAGTGTACAATAGTATTTCCCATTCAAAAAAGAAATGGATTCTAGAGGAATGAGAGGAATATGTGCATTCATTGGGGCAGGTAGTGTTCTCCTGGCATCCTCCAAACCCAGATTAGTAAGTCAGACTGCCAGATGGTGAAGCGTGATGTCACTCCAGAGAACGCGTTTCCACTGCTCCAGAGTCCAATGGCAGTGAGCTTTACACCACTCCATTGCGCATGGTGGTCTTGCTCGGCCATGGAAACCCATTTCATGAAGCTCACGACGAACAGGTCTTGTGCTGACGTTGATTCCAGAGGCAGTTTGGAACTCAGTAGTAAGTGTTGCAACCGAGGACAGACGATTTTTACACGGTACAGCACTCGGTGGTCCCGTTCTGTGAGCTTGTGTGGCCTACCACTTCGCGGCTGAGCCGTTGTTGCTCTTAGACACTTCCACTTCACAATAACGTCACTTACAGTAGACCAGGGCAGCAATTTTACAAACCGACTTGTTGGAAAGGTGGCATCCTATTACAGTGCCATGCTGAAAGTCAATCAGCTCTTCAGTAAGGTCATTCTACTGCCAATGTTTGTCTATGCAGATTGCATGGCTGTTTGCTTGATTTTATACACCAGTCAGCAACTGGTGTGGCTGAAATAGCCGAATCCACTAATTTGAAGGGGTGTCTACATTCTTTTGCGTGTATATACCTATAGATCGGTTAGTGATGAGCAAGGTATTCTTTCTCTTTCAGCCTCGTCAACAATACACTGTAATATAAACCGGTATCACTTCTCAGCTTGATATGGCTTCCAGTTTATTTTGTATACTGTACATCATACCTACAGTACATTTGCATGTTGACCTGTACTTTAAGTAAAGGGGTTTGGGATTTTTTTAAATTGAGAATGGAATGATTCTATATTCTGTATTTATTACTATAATTTCTTTCAATAAAGCCATTTTTCATGCATCTTTTCAATAGATTTTTGTTTCTTGCAAACACAATTAATCCAACGAAACAAGGTTGCATGCATTACAAACAAAAACAGACTTTATGTACAGGTACACCATTTAATATTTATTATAGACATTTTATATACATTATTTTTCAACAGTTTCATTTTGCTATGTGGTACAATCTTTAAAATCTGCTGATTCATAGTTTGTAAATCAAAAACCTTACAAAACTCATCAAAACTCGCAAACTGACCAGAACCTTTTTTTGGAAGACTAGAAAAAATACTTTATTGTATTTATCATGCATTACACAAACAAAAGCATTTAGTTACACCAGAAATTGTAGCATGTTTGAACATAAAATAGTTTTGCAGGATAAAATAGAAAAGTACAATCAAACAAAAGACTGAGTCGTGATTAATCTTGTTTGCTATTCCAATCACTTAAAACAAAATGTTAAAAAATAAAACGGTTACACCCCATGCTTGCTTCAAAGCACTGATTTATAGCATAAAGATGTCTAATAACCTGTGATAAATAAACTCAAATACAGTAAGGTGTACAAAATATCACATAGTGATAGGATGATGCAGTTTATTTGAAAAGAGAGCGCTCTCTCAGGAAGCCATGAACTGTGCTTCTTTTAGTCCTACAGTCTTTACTCATGTGACAAAGCCAGGTAAAAGCAATGTCAGAGATCACATCCTTGGGTTAGGAAGGGCGAGATCACTGAGTGTTTTCAGTGACGGGGGAACAGTAAGATGATGGTTGTGGGGGACATAATGAGTTGTGACGGAGGGTTCAGACCGGGAATAAATATTCCCTTTTTTTTTTATACATAATTTTCAGTGCTGTTATGACAGACTTTATTTATATAAAAAGGATTATAAAAACTAGATTTTTTTTTTTTTTACACAAAAATGTCATGAAACTAATGCTAAAGTGTGAAGTTGACTGACTCTATATTTCACGCTTGACTCATGTTTAGTGTGAACTGAACTGACGCCACAGGGTCCCCCAGTCGGCCCACCAGGGGCTGTGGCCATGTCCTGTTAAATACCCTTTCAACACTAGCAAGCCAAACAAAACCGAGCTGAACTGGTTACAAATCCACCATAGTTACTGGAACCGTGATGAAAATAAAATATCAGAGCCAGCCCTGTATGGTGAGGGGTCAGCCCTGTATGGTGAGGGGTCAGCCCTGTAGTATGAATAAGGTGAAATCTCAATTGTCCCTCGGCCACTGAACTATACCGACAGAACCGATATTAGCTCAGCTCAAACCCAGTCAAAAAGACTACATACACTAGTTTGTTTTACTCCAGCTTTTTAAACTTACAGTAAATTACAGGTAAATGTTGTTGTTTTAGTTTGAAAACAGGATAAAACTGATTGGGCGCTTCTCCACCACCACGCCTGGCATAAGTCCCCTTGGCACCTCGTTTCTGTCAAGTGTTGAGTTCAACATGGATGGGGGTGGAGGGAGGCAGCTTCAATGTAGTGTCATAAAATGCTACTCTTGTTAAACAAGGCAGTGAAGCAGTCCATTCTCTCTCTCAGTGTCTACCCACTCAACCTGGCAGAGCAGCACAGGTCAACTACACAAACACTTTGGCCAGGGCGTCGGCCCCGGCACTTGCTATGTATGCCTTAGACGGGTGGAAGGCAACGTCATAGATGGACTCGTCAGACTTCTTGCGGTGGGCAGTGATCTCCTGCACACAGGTCTTACTGTCCAGGTTCCACAGACGGATAGAGCAGTCGTGGCCTACGGAGGAGGAATGTGTTCAATAGGGAGAAAACATTTCGAAACAGAGGTACTAGCTACCTGAACTCAAAAAGAAGACTTTTCTTGTCCACACAAAACATTTTGCTACAGTGCGAGTGAGCAGTAGTGTTGCTTGTACTTACTTCCTGACATCAGGTAGATCCCGTTGGGGTCCACAGCCAGGCTGGTAACGGCATCCAGGTGGGCCACCATCGCATGGATCACTTTACCTACACGACAGTACAGAGATATGGCAGGCAGACAGACAACAGTCCATAAAGAGATATGGCAGACAGAGACGTAACAGTGAGAGTAACTAGCTAAACAGTGTCCCCTACTGCCCACTTACCCGATTTATTGTCAAAGAACTTGATGTTCCTGTCCTCGTGGGCCGTGATGGTGACCGGCAGGGTGGGGTGACTCACTACCTTGTTGATGTGGTTGGCTGCAGACAGAGCTGAAAACAGAGGATGGGTCAACACAACTCACTATTAATACACCATCTGGAATGAAGACAGTTAAAAGTGTTTACTTCTTCTCTGGGAGGATATATCATATATCTAGCACGGTCACAGGAGAACAACAACAAATAGCAGAATGCAGTATTTAAAGGTTCCCCAGTCCTACCACAGAGCGTAGGGTTAGCATCGCTAGTATGTTAAATAAGGCTCCAGGCTAGGGTTTCCACTAGGTTAGGATTAGGGTTCTAGTCTAAATTGTAGACTTACTGCTCTCCCCCTGACCAGCGAACACCACAGCGGTCTGTGACGTCTCCAGGTCATAGATCACAGCGTTGCCCGTGTTGAAGGACGCCACCATGTGGGCGGGGTCACAGCCGTTGAAGTCCACCGCAGTGGGGATGCCGTGCTCTGTCGAACACACAGACAGAGACACCTGTCAGTTAAAGAGGCTTTTACACCAGTACTCTCTGACCGTGGTCACTTGACATACAGACAAGTGCCAATGTCATGTCAGTGTGGATAACAAGCTCTCCATCACACTACTGGGGAAGTTCAAGTGCACAGTGTTCCTACCTTTCTCTGCATTGTAAGTGCTGATGCATGGGTTCTTCTCCTGGGGGTTCCACAGCTTGACGGTTCCGTCTGCAGAGCAGGACAGCAGGCGGTTCTTGATCCCGCTGTAGGCCAGCCCCCACACGGCGTCTGCGTGGCCCAGCCAGGTTCCAGCCAGGACGCTGGGGTCTGAGGGGACAGGGTCAGTCATACCCATTCAATAAGGGTGGAAAAACAGCTCCGTGATTACTCAATGACGTGATTGGAATAAAGTGAAGAGAAAGTCTACTAGTCAATTCCAATAATATGACAGATGAATGAAAGTATTCCTGACTTCTGTTACTGTGGTCAATGTGTGAAGGCACAGAGGAGAGACAGAATAGTGGCCATGCTAAATGTGCCAACCTTACCGTAGGTGTCATAAGGGTCCACGTTGGAGCTGGGGATGTTCCAGCACTGTATTGTGTGGTCAATCCCTCCACTGTAACACTGCTCTCCACTGGAACTCATAGCCAGGGACAGCACAGGCCCCCTGAGAAGAGGAAAGGGGACTTTTAATAATTTACATCATTATTATACCAGTGAGAGAAAGCCAAATGCAAAACAGTTGTATTGATTAATTACAGCTTTATCCTATTAGGTTGTCTTCTTTACCACTGCACCTTCTGGTAATTAGATACTTACACATGAGCTCTGAACGTGTAAATAGGCTCCACATCAAAAGAGGCACTTCTAGAGAAGAGGAAACAAACAATTCCTTAAAAAGGGTTTTCAGACCCATTTAATCTAATGATACATTCTATAATTCCATAATGACAAGATAATCCAACCATGTAAACAAGTGTGTGTGTGTGTGTGTGTGTGTTTACTTTTTGGCGGGCACAGTCTTCTGCAGGTTCCACAGTTTGAGGGTGTGGTCCTCAGACACGGTGACCAGGACAGGCTCTACAGGATGGAAGGCCAGAGCCCTGACCCCGTCAAAGTGGCTGCGCAGGGTGTACTTGGGATTCCACGTTTTCCTGAACGTGTCCTTATTGGCTGGCAGCTAAAAATAGATCGACCGGACAGGGGAGGAGAAGAGAAGGGCAACTTTAAACAAGTGGGGAGTGAAAAATGGAGACAGCTTGGTGGTGAGTTAGCAAGGGGGAATAGACTGCACTAGAACTACTGGAGGGCGGTATGCCCCTCCACTTCCTAATGACTTGTGATGATTCTGACCAACTATCAAAGCAAGAACATTCCCCCTCTCAACGCTTTGTTATAGAGAGAGATAGAGAAATTAGAGAAAGGAGAGCAAAAGAAAGAGAAAGAGAGAGAGAGAAAAAGACAGAAAAAGTTGCAGCTCTGTAGAAGCCTGGGTCTGTACTGTGTCAATGGTAGGTTACGGGGGACTCTTTGGGAAGATTCACCTATTGGCCACAGCACAGACATTGACCCTTTCTCTCTCAGCTCATTCACTGTCAAGCCACTAACACCTCTGTCTGATCACAGCCAAATTACGATGTTCCTCAAAAGAACAGACATGGAAACAACCACACATTCACAGCCCAGTAAGCTGTAGAACATCAGAAACTCATACAGATGGGGCCAAAACAGCACAGAAGAATACCAGAAAGCAACCTGGAACCAAAATATCCAAACACTCTTAGATAACTTTCTGGATACCACATTCATTCACAGTAAAGAAGGCATCAATATAGCAGTAAAAAACATTAACTAACATACATACATATATGTATATACACACACACACACACACACACACACAAACGGCAAAAGAAGCACAACTGAAATTGATAAAAAACAAAACAAAAAAGACCACAGATGACAAACTGGTTCGATGCAGATTGTAAAAGTATAAGGAAAAAACTTAGAACACTATGCAACCAAAAGCACAGAGACCCAAATAATGGTGAATTACGCCTTCATTACTGTGAGACTTAAACACAATAAAAGTAACCTCAGAACCAAAAAGGCACAGTACAACAGCAAGCAGCTGACACTAATTGAGGAGTCCAAACAAACTTATGGCAAAATTGAAAAAATAATAATCAAAACAAGAGGAATTAGCGATACAAAATGGTGACATATGGACTACCCATTTTAAAACACTCTACAACACCGTTCAAATTGACACAAATGCAGAGCAATGCCAAATTCATGAGAAGTTGAATGGATTAGAAAAAGCTATAAAGGACAATCAAAATCGGACTAGCTCTATAAGAAACTTCAGGCCCTCAAATTTAAAAAAAAAAGCATGCAGGCCCTGATGGCATCCTAAATGAGATGCTCAAACTCACTAGTGCAAAATTTCAATTGGCTATATTAAAACTGTTTAATTTGATCCTGAGTGTAGGTTATTTCCCTGACATCTGGAATCAAGGACTCATAACCCCAATCTTTAAGAACAAAGACAAATTCGACCCTAACAATTACAGAGGCATTTGTGTGAACAGTAACCTGGGGGAGGTTTTCTGTAGTATTATAAATGTAAGAGTTCTAAACTTCCTTAATAAGTACAATGTCTTGAGTAAAAGCCAAATTGGATTTATACCAAAACATCACACAACTGATCATATTTACACCCTACACACCCTGATAGATAAACATAATACCAAAATATTTGCTTGTTTTATCGACTTCCAAAAAGCATTTGATTCCATTTGGCATACAGGACTGTTCTACAAAGTTACTGAAAGTGGTGTAGGAGGTAAAACATATGACATAATTAAATCAAATGTATACTGGCAATACGTGCAGCATTAAAATTGGATTTTTCAGAGAAAATCCAGATCTCAGGGAATGATTCAAGGTTTCAAAGACCTCTCTGATGAGAGTAGGCTACCCGTCCTGTTGGGGGAGGACGCAGAGAGCTGTGGGTTGGCAGCGCACTACATTGCTGCCTGCCATAAGATGAGGGACAGTGTCTGACAGACCAATCAACTTGCACATGTCCTCTACTGTATGTTTATTGTTATTGTTGGATGTTTGGTTATTTTGACCCTAGATTATTGTTGTTACTGTTGTCCTGTTGACAATTTGGATTCTTATTATCTTAATATTGTAAATATCCAAAGTAAGCTTTGGCAATACGTACATTGTTACATCATGCCAATAAAGCACATTTAATTGAATTAAATGAGAAAGAGAGAAGGGAGGGGTTCAAGGGTGATTGAGGATATAGAAGGGCAGGGAGGTGTTCAGGAGAGGATGGGGAGGGGCAGGGGGGTGTTCAGGAGAGGGTGGGGAGGGGCAGGGGGGTGTTCAGGAGAGGGTGGGGAGGGGCAGGGGGGTGTTCAGGAGAGGGTGGGGAGGGGCAGGGGGGTGTTCAGGAGAGGGTGGGGAGGGGCAGGGGGGTGTTCAGGAGAGGGTGGGGAGGGGCAGGGGGGTGTTCAGGAGAGGGTGGGGAGGGGCAGGGGGGTGTTCAGGAGAGGGTGGGGAGGGGCAGGGGGGTGTTCAGGAGAGGGTGGGGAGGGGCAGGGGGGTGTTCAGGAGAGGGTGGGGAGGGGCAGGGAGGTGTTCAGGAGAGGGTGGGGAGGGGCAGGGGGGGTGTTCAGGAGAGCTTGGGGAGGGGCAGGGAGGTATTCAGGAGAGGGTGGGGAGGGGCAGGGAGGTATTCAGGAGAGGGTGGGGAGGGGCAGGGGGGGTGTTCAGGAGAGGGTGGGGAGGGGCAGGGGGGGTGTTCAGGAGAGGGTGGGGAGGGGCAGGGGGGGTGTTCAGGAGAGGGTGGGGAGGGGCAGGGGGGGTGTTCAGGAGAGGGTGGGGAGGGGCAGGGGGGGTGTTCAGGAGAGGGTGGGGAGGGGCAGGGGGGGTGTTCAGGAGAGGGTGGGGAGGGGCAGGGGGGGTGTTCAGGAGAGGGTGGGGAGGGGCAGGGGGGGTGTTCAGGAGAGGGTGGGGAGGGGCAGGGGGGGTGTTCAGGAGAGGGTGGGGAGGGGCAGGGGGGGTGTTCAGGAGAGGGTGGGGAGGGCCAGGGGGGGTGTTCAGGAGAGGGTGGGGAGGGGCAGGGGGGTGTTCAGGAGAGGGTGGGGAGGGGCAGGGGGGTGTTCAGGGTTCAAGGATGGCAGGTGGGAATCGTGGTGCTTACGTCATAGCTGTAGTCGGCGTCGTCATTGGAGACAGTGAGGTCAGCTAGGTCTCCCAGTCCCAGGACACTCTCCAACACGTCATCAGAGCCCATGATAAAGGACTTGCCCCCACCTGAGGGAAACGGTAAGGGCTCGGCTAAGAACAGGACGGAGAGGAGGAGGTTTTATTAAACACCATACAGGCCACACCTAGACAGAGACAGAGATGCTTGGTAACCAAAGAGCTCAGCTCCTCTCAGCAGGGTGCTAAAACATTCACCTAAATGGGAAAGACTGCAGCACACTAAGCTGCTAGACAGAAAATATTATCTTGCCATGTTAAACACTAGTAGAAAGTTAAGTATTCCCCAGGGTAGACGTCAAAGACTGAGTAAAAAATGTTGATGCGTGCAATGAAACAATTTCTGCATAGTGCATTTCCTGATTGCTAAACTTCTAATAGTTTGCTTAATTTCAATTTGTGACAAAACAAGCAAGTATAGTGTAGGAAATTATTGTACCATCTAAAACGCTATGAAATATATTTTCCATAGCCCCAAAATATGATATTTTCAGCTGATGTACAAAACCGAAAAGGTGCAAAAATTAAACTTAACCCCGTCTAAAAACCGGAAGCATAGAACTAGCGCACATAGAACAGACCTACTGCTTCTTAGACTTGCTATCAATGAGCATGACAAATTTATAACATACAATTCTATGTGAATTTGGTCAGGTCGCCCAAAAAGTTACATATTGCAGCTTTAATGAGGAGAAGCAATGACACAGGTTAGGCCTCCTGCACAAAACTAAAACAAATAGACCAGCACTGTATAGAACAGGGTTCATTTCATGACTAATGAGCCTGACTGGTGCTCTGTACGCAACTCTTTCTCTCAGCCACTGTGAAGCGTTGTGCTGAGAGTAATGTTGAGAGAAGTGCTGCCTGAGGGTACTGTGACTGACCCTAGAGTCTGTGATTAGAACAGGGCATGCAGCAGCAGTGAGGTGTGTGTGGCAGGGCTCAGAATATCCTGTGCACAAGTGAGGAAGAATGCTGACGCAGCATTGGCGCAATTGAGATTCCACAGGGTGGGCCTTTCTTGATGCAGATTAGAATAACCCCCCACCCCAGTTCAATTATTATCTACCACTGGCCCACACATAGACATGTATCCTCTACCTAACACACGCACACAGTCCACAGATCTCCTACCAAACACCCATATTGGCTAACAAATTAGACTTGGCGCATTTATGCCAAATGGACATGGTGCAAAATGGGGTATAACCAGTAAATTCTTTAGAGTCTGAGAAGTTGGGGGAGAGGGGTGCTAAGCTGACATATGGAATTGTTTAAAAAAAATGGCCATACTATGTATGATTAGGCTATTTGATTTGGAATTTTAGGACCCCTTTAGGTATAAAAAAAAATATATATTTACATTTTGGCCTTTACTAATAAAGCCCATAGAAAGGGATTTAATAACACATTCATACATGGCAAAAAGGACAATCAAAAAATACTTCATAAGAAACATCTAGGATTTAAAAAATTGGTTTAACTTTTTTTTTAAACAGACATTTAACCCTTTTTTGGGGTATGCACAAAACTACCTTCATACTTCCATTCGTTTTTTAAAACTTGTACTGGTTACCTTCAGACAAGTTCCGTGACACTTGTGGAGGTCGGAGAGCAAAACATGTGTTCGTGAGAATCTCCTCTTCCACAGTGGGTTCCCATTAGCTTGTACGTCAAACCGTACTTACACTACAGACATTTTCTTAAGAATAGCGATTTCTGGGATATCTCATGGTGTGACAAACACCTCTTTGGCTCTGCCACCTTTTACAACAGATGCAGAAGTGCAACACCGCCGGATGCGGTGGATTGAGACACATCCGCGGCAAAAATATCTGAGATCTCTAGTTTAAACGGACAGATTTTGATGGGGTTATTTTTGTTATGTAATTTAGACTGACGCACCGGTGCAGCAAACGACTCCAGGGAGTTTAATGCAACTAAATGTCATCTACATAATCCCCAAAAGTTATTATTTATCATGAGGGCCATAAACAATAATTAGTAATGCTGCATACTCCAAGAAAGGTTATAATCTCACCTGTCCTGTAAAAATTGTTATAAATTGCTGAGGTGTAGTCACTTCTGAGGACACAAGCTCATGTACACAGTACAAATGATAGAAATATGAAATACAGTATTGATGTATTTCCTATTCAACTAAACTGTATGAATAAGACTTGAAATGATACATGCTTTCAAAATATAGCATTATCAAATGATAAAACGACTAACCTTCCGTATAACTGTAAAATACACATTTGTATGTTTAGTGTTAGAGAAAATAGGCATACTTTCTGAAGGTCTCACTTGATCACCGCTATTGCTGTGAAAATCTCACCGAGTTCTAGCTTCCTGAACTTCTTAGGAACTTGCCTTTCATCTCATATTAATATTATCCATCTATTACAAACAAAGTGTTATATAGATTTTTTTTTAAATCGATTAATTATTGTAGATGAATGGCTATAAATTGATCCCTGAATGTGCAACCATGATGAAACCACTCTCTCCTGCTGTGCAACAATGTAATGATTGCAGACATGTCAGTGGCTGTCTTCAGCCAGGACTTGATGGACGGTCAGAAGAGCAATGAAATGGTAGGAGGGACATCCCAGCTTCAAGTGCTTTCAGATTTCACATCCTATTCCACACAGGCTCAGAAAACATACTCTGTCAGTGGGAACAAGGGCTATCGCTCAATGCAAGGCATTTCGATCTACTCTGTCCACATATTTTATTATTGAAAATGACGGTCAGAAACGGTACCAGAACCATGCAGGTCCACTAAACAGAGGACTTTACATCTATAAGTTAGCTCTCAGCAGCTAGTGAGATAGGTATCTGATATCCTCTTACCCCATTCGGTCCCGTCCCCTGAACTCCGGGCCTCCCCCGCTCCCTCTCCATCCTCAGAATTCACCAGGAAGTCAAACTCCTTCAGAGCCTCCTCTGTGTCGGGGTCATCTGGAAGGTCAGAGGCCAGGCCCTCGTTCCCAACCTGGACAGAGGACAAACAGTCAGGTCTGGCACAGTGGGATTATAAGATATAGAGTTAATACAATAATTGTATTAAAAGTTTTTTTTTAACTTACTTTTATATTACAAGTATTGTATATTTTACAATACTTCTATTTTCCATATTCGATTTTAGGAGACTAGTGCTTGGTATGTTCGTTCCATATGCTCTTGTACCAATGTAATTGTGTTGACTTCTTTAACACAGCAGGCATTTAAAGGTTCTCTCTTGATGAATATCAACATTTAGAATCAGGTCTGAAGAAACTAGTCTGGTGTCAAGAACACCGCTTTGGTCTTAGTAAGCCATTATTACAACCATTTACACAGTGATGACAGCGGCAGTACATTTAGAACAGCATTAGGAATGGTCTTTTCACTTATGACCAGATGTAATCATCTGTAGCAAAGAGGTTTTCACCTTTATCTTATGCTTTTTTATTGTGTGTTTGCCACTGTCTATATCCTCCATCAGGTCTCCTTCCTCATCATCATCTTCATCACTGTCCTCTGCGTTTTCTAAGAAGTTAAATGTTTCCAGAACATCTCCTGGATTCCTAGTAAAACAGGTAGAAAACTATTTAGAGCAATTCATCACTGTGGATGATTTGATTATTCACATACATGGCACAGGTCTGGATGATGCATCTAATGCTATTCAGAGCAGACGGTTCTGAGCACAGAGGCAGAATGTACAGAATCAATCAGAAATCTGCTATCTGGGAAGTCGCCAGGAAAAGTGAACAACATTGTGTCAGTTGGATAACACCAATTCCTTCAGACAGTCACTGAAGTCAGTGGCAGTATGCATGATCAGATGAGGCCTACCTACCTACCTTTTCATATCGTGTCCCTTTCGTTTGGCTGGAGACTCCCCTCCATTGAGGATCTGATCCAGGTTCCTGTTTTCCACGGAGCCATTCTGCTCTGAGCTGGACAGGCCCAGTAACGAACGCACTCTCTGAGACCGCACATCTAGTATTGTGTCCGTGTAACCTACTTCCTGAAGATATCTGTTGGGACAGAAAATTACACATAAAAATGACTTAGCTAACTAAGTAAACCTGGGCACGTATTCCTAAAGCGTCTCAGAGTTGGAGTGCTGCTGTAGGATCAGTTTGACCTTTTAGATCATAAGGAATAAGATGAGACAAGTTGGACCTTATCCTAGATCAGCACTCCTATTCTGAGATGCAGGCCCGGATGGGAATTCATCTTGATCAATAAGTAAGCGTGTTAGCTGCATGAGAGGCCCTGTAAACCGTGTGTGCTGTCTGTAGAGTACTCACTGTCTGAGGAGTTGTCTGCCCTGTTTCCACGTCAGCTGACTATTCTGAGGTAGAGCAGGGACCTCTGTGTCTTTGGTATCTTCTGTAAACACAATAGAAACGTTAATGAAACTGCTGTATAGCTAGCTGTATGTCAACATATTATATTTGTCATCATTATGTTTTATTGCAGTTCAGAGGAGGTCCGTACCTGATTCAAAGCTGGGCATCTTAACTTCACCTTGATTTAATTCTGTTCCATATTTTAATTTGTGGTATTTTGCTCTAGTAGTGTAAAGACAAAGTAAAGAGATTAGTACATGTGGCGAGATAATAAAGCATACTTTGCAGTTATGCACAACATTTACAGGCAATGTATAAATGTCAGGCATTGAGGTAAATGAGACGAAGATTGAAATGGGCCTTACATGGACTCATGTAAAAAGTGATTAGGTAATAGGTATAGACTCACCTTTCTTGCTTTAATGCATATTCTAACATCTTTATTCTTCGAACTAGATCATTCTTTAAATTTTCTTGACCCTTCCTTTCTCCTTGTAGGAATGCTATTCGAGCCTGAAAGAAACAAGAGAAGAAAAAAATAAGAAATACGTTTAGCGTCTGCCGATAAAGTCAACATTATATTCTCAACTTTGATAGCACTACACATTAAAAGTAATATTTTGTGGTGTATCAAACACTACTGAATTATTTAACATCAGATCTGTTTCCAGAGGCAGCAACAACTTCATCACCTAGTACTACCACTCTTCCTCTTGTCCTCATATTCCATTCAAAAAATTAATCCATCAAATCTTTGTATTAAATTCAACTTGAATTATTCACACAAACAACCCACATGTAGGGGCTTACTATTCCAGCTAGGGACCCTGTACAACAGTGGTCACTAACCTTTTCTGAGTCAAGATCACTTTCGCAGTCAAAAAAGCAAGCAGAGATCTACATGACTTTAAAAAATATATGACATTAACCTAATAACAGTTCTGTAGGAATGAGGTTTGTGCAGTAGGCCTAATACATTATCACAGCATATTGGCTATATGCCTGGCCTGCAAATATTGTTCTTCTCAGACCACATTATATATCAAAACTCGAGCTTTGATAACAAAATAGATCAGTTGGTGAAGCACTTGTGAGGCACAGCTTAGCATAATTTGAAATAACTAACTTTTTAATTTTTTTTACTGGACTGATGGCTGATGGTCATGGTGCGGTCAAGCCAACAGGGAACTCTGGGAAAAATCGAGGTCAAAGATAAATGACTTCAGTGAACTTCAGGTCGAAAGTCGGAGCTCTCGAAAGATGCCAGAGGTTTCAAGTTGGATTACAGTTTCCCAAAAAATTCCCAGTCGGATCTAGTTTTTTCCGAGTTCCCAGTTGTCTTGAACACACTGAAGTCGGATATTTGAGTTCCCAGTTGTTTTTAACATGGCAATAGTCACGGCAGATGGAGAGCAGCAAAGGGTCTGCCTCAGTCCCTGCGCTCTCCTTCATTTCCACCGGTGATTGACCAGAGAGAGGAGAGACAGTCTTCCACCTGATGACGAACCTCAAGTGGCACAGCATCTGCCTCAGCACAAATTCATGTTGTTTCTATGACTAGAGAAAGTGAAATACTCCTCGTTATTAAAATAGCTAATAACAAAAACGCAGGGCTATCGATACACTTGGCTACTCACTCATTGCAGCTGCAGCGCGAGTGGAAGTAGAGAAGTGCATTTAATGTTTTGTAATTGTGTTTAATAAGAACTATTGACAGTGCTGAATAAAACTTAACATAAACTCATACAAACATCAGCTCTTTGCTGCATTCTTTGACAGTCTCTCACTGGTCATGGTTTAAAATGTTATGAAATCTCACGTAGGCTACTAAAAAACTTTGCTGTGGCCGGGGTCATGGAAGCTGAAGGTAGGCACAGTGATTTGTCCTATCCGATTGGCCAGCGCAGTAAGTGCACTGGACTTAGCCACAGATCTCCTGGTCCACCGGGTAGGCGGAGACAAATTAAAATGGTTAAAAACAGGAACACTTTGCTTACCCGGTGCACAGGGCTTCTGAATTAAGTGCATCTACCACCAACCACACAAAACAAAGAAAAAAGAAGAGCAAGCCTTTATGCTTTTATCAGTGGCTTTTCAACAGAAATGTTTGGTGATGGACTAGGAATGCCTTGAACCATGTTAGTTTATTGGTGAAGTGGACACCAAGGAACTTGAAGCTCTCAACCTGCTCCACTACAGCCCCGCCGATGAGAATGGGGGCGTGCTCTGTCGTCTTTTTCCTGTAGTCCACAATCATCTCCTTTGTCTCTCCCTCAACGTGTTCAAGACAAAGGAGATGATTGTGGACTGTTGTGAAGATGGCACAACAAAACCTATTCCCCCTTAGGAGACAAAAGATTTGGCATAGGTCCTCAGATCCTCAAAATGTTCGACAGCTGCACCATCGAGAGCATCCTGATTGGTTGCGTCACTGCCTGGTATGGCAACTGCTCAGCCTCCGACCGCAAGGCACTACAGAGGGTAGTGCGAACGGCACAGTACATCACTGGGGCCAAGCCTCCTGCCATCCAGGACCTCTTTACCAGGCGGTGTCACAGGAAGGCTCTAAACATTTTCAAAGACTCCAGCCACCCTAGTCAGACTGTTCTCTCTGCTACCGCACGGCAAGCGGTACCAAAGTGCCAAGTCTAGGTCCAAGAGGCTTCTAAACAGCTTCTACCCCCAAAACATAAGACTCCTGAACATCTAATCAAACGCCTACCCAGACTATTTGCATTGCCCCACCCCTTTAACACCGCTGCTACTCTCTGTTGTTATCAACTTTAATAACTCTACCTACATGTTACCTCGACTAACCAGTGCCACCGCACATTGACTCTGTACCCCCCCTGTATATAGTCTCGCTATTGTTATTTTACTGCTGTTCTTTAAGTTCTTGTTACTTTTATTTCTTATTCGTATATATTTTTTAAAACGGCATTGTTGGTTAGGGGCTCATAAGTAAGCATTTCACTTTAAGGTCTACACCTGTTGTATTTGGTGCATTTGACTATTGAAATTTGATTTAGAGATCAACCAGTTGTTTGTGATCAAACGGTTGGTGACCACGGCTGTACAACATTGACCTTAGACATTTTAAATTTCTCTCTAAGAGTCACTGTGGATGCAAAAATAGAGCTAAACTAACAAAAAGCTGGGGCCTCCCGGGTGGCACAGTGGTCTAGGTGCTAACTGCGCCACCAGAGTCTCTGGGTTCGCCCCCAGGCTCTGTCGCAGCCGGCCGCGACCGGGAGGTCCGTGGGGCGACGCACAACTGGGCTAGCGTCGTCCGGGTTAGGGAGGGTTTGGCCGGTAGGGATTTCCTTGTCTCATCGCGCTCCAGCGACTCCTGTGGCGGGCTGGGCGCAGTGCCCGCTAACCAAGGGGGCCAGGTGCACGGTGTTTCCTCCGACACATTGGTGCGGCTGGCTTCCGGGTTGGAGGCGCGCTGTGTTAAAGAACCAGTGCGGCTTGGTTGGGTTGTGCCTCGGAGGACGAATGGCTTTCGACCTTCGTCTCTCCCGAGCCCGTACGGGAGTTGTAGCGATGAGACAAGATAGTAATTACTAGCGATTGGATACCACGAAAATTGGGGAGAAAAGGGGATAAAATTTATTTAAAAATAAAAAAAATAAAAAAAATAAAAAAAACGAACAAAAAGCTATAAGGCACAGATGAATTGGGGGAACCTTGGTATAGACCTGGCGGGTCAGGGTAGGACTGCAATTAGCAGTGTGTCTGACTATCCTCAGATCAGCAGGCCCAGGTTGTAACACAGGCCTCTCTAGCACCATCACCCCTGTAGGCGTGTTCAGTTCATACAGAACTATTTAGCTGGCCCTCTTCTCCTGCTCAACTCTGTACTGCTAGGGAGTACTGAGCAGCTGTGAAACCCAATGCCATTTAAAGGGTAGCAGGCATGGGGTATTTTTAGTCAGCCGCCCCTTGACTGTAGGGGCAGTGCTCGACTTGGGCAGGAGCTCATGGAAGCAGAGTACCAGCACTTCAAATGTTCTACTGCTTGAGCTCCTGCACCTATATAGAATATTAGACAGCTGCCCCTAAAAACCCCTCTCTTGACTGTTTGGGTGTCATGGTTCCCATAGCGACCCAGTTGTAAATTGACAGGTAAACCGGAGACCGATTTCCATTCCGTAGTCATGGAGACTGAGAAAGTGTGGTGCCCTGGCTCTGACATAGTGACTCCACATCTTGGGCCACCGGCTAGCTTACATAACAGTTCCTTTGCTCTGGTATTAGACCATACCAGCAAAGAAAACACTATGGCGGATCTGAACCATTGACTCACCTGGTCTAGTCACTCCCTCACAGTAATAAGATAAGACATAAGTCCACATTCAAGGAAAGAAGGAGATGTAACTCTCTACAGGAAAACATGGGAGAACTGGGGTCAATTTTAACAATAGGATTCACTTCAGTCGACTGAGATCAGGTCTCTTAAACAGAACAGTAATATTTTGTGTACGATATTCTCTTCCTTTTGCCTGCTTTCTTGGTAAGCAAGTCCAAGGGCCAAATGAACGTCTTGCTATTACCAAAAGCATGGGAGGTCTGGCCAGTCAATGTTAGCTAGAGGGAGAAGGAAGGTTTCAGCTGAACGAACAGCTGTGTACACACTGGAACCAACTCAACAGCCAGGGGACAGAGTAGTCTGTTACACAAGCATGCTACTAGCTCTGCAGATACAGCTGGCTACAACCTTCAAAGAAATATCACTGTATGTGTAGATTTAATATACAGCTCAAATCTAAGAGGGCATACTAATTAGTCAATTTGTTAACCTCACTTTTCAATATCCCTGATAGGAGCATGGCAGACATAGTTACAAATACAGTACACTAATCAGAGATCAAATCTCAACTATAATCATAGTTTAAATGTTACAGCACTACTGCTAAAACCACTTTGGGAATCCCCCCTGCCCGAAGGACCACACTTCAGATACCACCTCAAACCAATCCCAGTGCAGCTAGCAAAGCCAGTATAGGCCTAGCTGCTATGTATGTGTGAGGTCACAGCGTTGAGATGTGTAATGGTCAGACTGGGGACACAGCGTGAGCTCACAGACCCAAGTTAACATACTGACAAAGGAATGGGCTGTATTGGAACAGGAATAGACATTGCCGCCTTTTGGAGCTTTGTTGTCCCCAACGTATCATATACCTACCACTTCACTGCAAAGGAACACCGCTTAGGCCTATTCACACATTTGGATACATTTAGGGCTGTATTTTGGATTCGCCTGTCTGTCTACTTGTTTGTGTTTTTGTGTATAAAAGCCATCTTGCTTCAATAAACAACGAATAAACATAAGTCAGTGAACTCATATTTTCAACTATCTAGGTTTCACAACGCTGGCCTAAAAATAATACCTTATTATCAGACAAGACTGAAACTGTCAAATGCATACACACAGTTTGCACAGTTTTTAGAACCGAGGTAGTCCATTAAGTAGAACAGCTATTTTCAGCGTGTCTACTTATAGATGTTATGTATAACCAAGAAAGAACTGTGGAAGTAAATGGCAGTGTACTACTAATTAACACTGATGCTTTAAGGATAGAGTGCTGACATAATTGTGCACCAACATACACATCCTGAGGAAACACCTGCGCCCAGTGGAAAAATACATCACCCACCAAATCAAGCACAATGAAAGAATGGCGTGAATAATAAATTATTTCTGTGTGTGCAGTCAGTGTACTAAGGTATGAATATAGGCCTACATTGAGTTAGTGATTTCAATTTCATCAAGAGAGAACAGCATGTTATCAGTTGGATAACATAATCCTGTCAAACCTTCATTGTGGTGTTTAAATACTCAGCATCAACATATCAAAAATAAAACCCAGATAGAACAATCACTGTGTCTGTGTGTTAATAAACATTTTATTTCCAAGACAGATTCTGAATAGAAAGGGCCCTGTCAGTCTACCATTTCTCTGTCTGTCTGCCTGCCTGTCTTCTACAGTCAGGGCAAAGGAAGAACAGAGCACATAAGAATGGTTCATAATATGCCCTGGATGTCTCAGTGACCTATAAAGCCTGATTTAACCCAGATACTTCCAGGCCTGATGCGACTGCTGTGGACATTGAAGTGATTTGTGCTAACAAAGCTAACTGCTTGTGGCTGGACCGCAAAGCAACTCAAACAATAGGAAAGGTTCAGCTGACCAAAATAATCTAGGCTGTGAGCTTGCTTCAATAATTTAAAATTTAAATAATGTGACCAAGACAGAAGTTCAGAAAGCATACACTGATTCATATTGTTTTATCAATAAAAAGTTTAACAATATAACAGCATATGGTTCTGCCAAATTAGGCAGGTCATAGGCTACTACTTTATGTTGACAAGACAATTATCTATCATATTGCACTTCAAATACGGACTAAGTGAAATGTAAAAAAATATATAAAAATACCTAAGACATAAACCCTTAATCAAATCAAATGTATTTATTATAGCCCTTCTTACATCAGCTGATATCTCAAAGTTCTGTACAGAAACCCAGCCTAAAACCCCAAACAATGCAGATGTAGAAGCACATGCAGTGCCCTAAATCGGGCTCGTTTTTCGGTCATCTAGTGAGGCACCCAATTACAGGGTCATAACATGTAGTTTTGTCACTTCACTAGTCCTGAGGGGAAATACACAGAGCACTACAGGGATGCGGAAGACTGTCCTGCTTTCTATCCATTTCAGTCTCTTGACTGGTGAGTCATGCTGAAGGCATGTGTCACTGAGCAAGTCAGTAAAGTCTGCCTCCACCTCACCTGGCCTGGGTTGTGTTCAAACAAAGCAGTACTCTACTCTCTGTCCCAGGAATTTCAACACTTCCACATTCATTATTATTACAATCATAAAACTGAACCAACATTCCCTTCAATCTCTGCATTCTGCAAGACAGAATTATCACTTAGCTGATGTCATAAACTTGTTATAACAAAACCGTGCAAAATGTAAAAAATACGCACAAAAATAATTAATAATTCCTAGCCGATGGCATCCGTGAAACAAACAACTATAAAAGTAATGTAGCTAGATAGCGAACTAGCTAAGTCTAAAGCCACAGATGTTTGTTTTTTTACCGTTCGATCGTAAAGTGCATAGCCACTGTCAGACTGTGTGGGGCCTTGACAGCTAGCTAGCTTTGTTGACGTTAGCTTGCTAACAACAGGCACGAGCCATCTGACTGGCATCAGACTATGGGATTTTCGATTTGTTTGAAATAAACTTTAAAAAATATATTTGTTAAAAATATTGCACTACTGATATGATCAATAAAATGGGATTTATTCCTATTCAAGATCGATGGTTACTTAACGTGATTCAAGAAGACCCAGCCAAGTCGTCGCCATAATGACCAAACCAAAATGGCTCCTAGTCTCGGAGATTAGTTGACTGTCAGTGGTTTGATTAGATCATTCTGTAGTTCAACGACTCTAAATTGGAATACCACAACAACAAGAGTTAACATTATTAATAAAATCACGTGTAAGACATTGCAAACACATCAACCTGATGATGTTCCACTGTAAAAAAAGAGTGACAAAGCTTGCCATCCTGCTGTGTGCTAAGCTAACGTTAGCTATTTAACGTTACCTGTTATCCGTGACTAGCTAGCTGGTGGTGGTATTTGATAACTAACATAATCAAGTTGGGCGGACAAACTACAGTAGACGTTTATCTATCGAAGCATGGCCACTGTATGCAAAGGGTGTAAAACAAATGTTGCACACTATCCAGGCAAAATGCATTGTTGCTCAATATAATGTTTATTTAACTAGCTAAGGTAACGTTAACCAAGTTAGCTTGCTACCTGAAGTTCGGCCCTTTCCACTTCCCAATGAGCTCTCTCCATTTCGAATCTGGCCCATTCGTGCTGGATATAATGTAGAATACCGGGGATGGTATACTGCTGTGGCCGTGGCATCTCGTCATGCTGCTGCCCCATCCCTGAGCCACCTCCACCACCGATTTGGGGATTAGCGTTATTATTCCCCTGCGGTTGTTGCTGAGGTCTTGGGGCGGCCATTCCAACTCCTCCTCCGCCGGGGTGTTCATCCATTTTTAAGAAGAGGAAAGTCCCAGCACAATTTGCTGCTTGAATTCGCCCCCCTCCCCCTTTCAGTTCACTATTCCCGTATGGATTTGACGATACCTTTCCCTGAAATTCCTCGGCGACTGTAGTGAGACAGGGCTATGTTTTAAACTTGCTCTCAGTGTACTGATTTAACGACCGCCATTAGTCCGATCCTTGGATATGAGTCTATTCTACTTACTGCGGGGGTGAGGAAGAATTTGCCCGCACTGCATGATGGGACATGCTCACCTTTTTATTTTTTCCTGTCATCCAAAGCAGCTCAATGATCCAAATACAGGAGCATGGGCATGTGTGCCGTTAGTACAGTTACACCACAGACAAATAATGTGAACCAGGGAAATAATATAAAAATGATTAGAAAAATATATCTTGATACAAAACGAACAATCAGGTGTTTGCATGGCAGGCCTGGGACTCTCAGGGAGCCTTCTTTCCAGCACCATGGACCTCTCTCTGCTCATTGTTGAGTGTTCCTGAGTATATTGTTTATATGTATCTTGTCAGACTCATCAAGGTCTGACTTGCATCTGAAACGTTGTTGGTTTAGGGTGAGTAGCCTAATAGTATTCAAGCTTGACTGAATGCATTTAAAGCTTGGCCATAGTCGTCCTGACTTTGCTGAATTGGATATAACTGTTCGGTTACAGATGCATTAACACAAAATAGTATTACGTAAAGACTTTATGCATGATTTGCTATTTATATTATTCCTTCCTTTTTTGCAGATACACTGGACTAGGAGGTCACCAGAATCAAGTTCCTCCTGATGGTGAACAAGCAGGGCCAGACCTGCCTTTCAGGGGTAGGACACAACAGTGAGAAGATGTACATAACTGCTGACAGGGGCATGGACGAGACAATACAGAACAGAAAGAAATCCAGTTTGTAAGAAATTGTAATAGAGACTGGAAATTAGTAATAACTACATTTCAACATAAGTCATCTTTTATACATAAGTCATCTTTTATACAAAATACACATACTCCTCATTTCTCTTGGACATATGCTGGACTTATTAAGACACCAACTACAGACACACATAATTCCCCTCCCCTATGATAACCACAGACACACACACAACTCATGGTTGGAGCTCAAGACAAAGAACTATCTCAGGAACCAATGGAACGTGGACACCAGGCCTGTTCAGGACTACCCAAGACCCAGATCGACCAATCGGAAGGCCAGACTCGCAGATCAACCTACTTTGCTTGTTGTCTATATAAAACTGTACAACTGTTGAAACTACCCTCTTTTCCGGACGGTTCCATAAGAATCAGACAGAAAGAGCCTTGCTGCAAGATTTTACTAAGATATCTTTACATGTAATTAAACGGCCTTATTATAAAATTATCCACCTCGTCCTATTGTCTCCTCTTGTTCTCCTGTCAACAGTAAACGATTTATCAACAAGTTCAATAACCTACATCCATCCTTTTAATTTATAATTTTGGTTATGCCATTCAAATTGCAAAAATCTCTGAAGTTGGAGACTTTTATCTCCCTCAACAACTTTAAACATCTGCTATCTGAGCAGCTAACCGATCGCTGCAGCTGTACATAGTCCATCGGTATATAGCCCACCCAATTTACCTACCTCACCCCCCATACTGCTTTTATTTATTTACTTTTCTGCTCTTTTGCACACCAGTATCTCTACTTGCACATGATCATCTGATGATTTATCACTCCAGTGTTAATCTGCTAAATTTTAATTATTCAATTTATTGCCTACCTCCTCATGCCTTTTGCACACATTGTATATAGATTCTCTTTTTTCTACCATGTTATTGACTTGTTTATTGTTTACTCCATGTGTAACTCTGTGTTGTTGTCTGTTCACACTGCTATGCTTTATCTTGGCCAGGTCGCAGTTGCAAATGAGAACTTGTTCTCAACTAGCCTACCTGGTTAAATAAAGGTGAAATAAAAAAAATAAATGCTGAGTTAGTTTGCCACTGCCAGTCCACATGCATTTTATACAGGTGACACAGAACTCATTCTGCTATTCAAACATCCAAGTAACTATTATTTTCTATCTAGTGCCCCTTTTATGGACTTCAAACTAGTATATCGACAGTATGCTGCTCTCTTCATAGTTGTTAATATCAGTGACACTGAGGTGAGAGTTCATAATTTCACTGTTATGTGTAATAATAGTGTTATCAGATTAAGGTTGAGATTATTGAGAGTATTCATGATTCATGGTGTGGGATGTCTTTCTTTCCCACAGAATGAGCTCACAACTTTGAGGTTCTTAACAAGTACTTCAGTCATGTGGTGAGTTCAGAGTGTCTTTTTATTCACTACTTCAGCACATTCTGTCTGTATGCTAGATTTACTGCATGTCAACTATCCAACCACCTGTGCATAGCTAAGCATTTCAAAGGTCAGCTTTTTCTGGGACAAAAACACATGACTCTAAACTGAGCATTCCCCATTAGAGAAGCCAATACTACACATTTAAGTTGTTTTCCATTGGCAGGTGTATCCTTGGTTTGCCTAATGTATCTCTGTTTTGCCTTTTGTATTGATGTGAATATTCTCGTAATTACAGGGCTCATCCGCAAAAGAGTCCTTGGTCTCAGCATGACTCCCTGTCAAAATAAAGGTTAAATAAATACAATAAAAATAACCATGTAACTGCTTTGTTTTTCTCTCCTAAAAGAGTGAATTGGATGTATCCTTTACAAATTATACGTTTTGTTATTAACCAGTTTGAGGAAATTAATTGAAACATATGCTGGGCTTGTCTGCGTGTCCACCCCTCACATTAGGGGCTTATGTGGCTAGCCGACTGTGCCATTCCAGGCCTGGCATTTAGTGCGGCACTGCACAGACTGAAGAAGACAACTGTCATTGTCTGAGTCTTTTTCTCAGTGGGCAGTCAGACTTGCCAGGGTCAGACCAGTCATAAGAAGTGTAATGCAACTACAGTCGGTTGTTTTAAAAAAAAAGTTGTTCAACCTGGTGAGACATGTTAATGCAGAGGTTAAATTCTATGACTGAAACGTAAAGTCAATTCATCCTTTTACAAAAAGACAATCACTTTGTACATGTATTAAACTGGGAGTTTGACATTTTCAATGTTTAATTATTTTTCAAAGAATCCATGACTGAAATAATGTCACAGTGAACTTTGACCCCTCTGTTGAGTAGCCAGGGTTAACAATAAAAAAAATGTCTTACTAATGGAAAGGGCTCATGGGGGGGGGGGGGGTTAAATGCCCTACTTTACACTGGGATAGGGTGTAAAGTAGTAATGTGTATTAATACACATTAATACACATTAAATGTGTATTAATGTATTCAATGTTAGTGGAGACCAACAAGAACCGTATCCTGGCACCTCTACTAGCTCTGGACCAGAATTCTGAGGCACATTGAGCAGTTGTTTGAACAAGATGACTATCGGTCTTTGAAAAAGGGAACACATTGAATCATTTGGATGGCATGGACTTCATACTTGAATTTATCAACAACCCATTGTTATTAATATAGAATAGGACGGTTTTAGACAGCTGTAGTGATAGATTGACCCAGGTATCACACAAACCCTGTATTGTGTTTGGTTCTTGAATGTGCCTGGAATATGTAATTCAGGTCTTTTATTAAGTAAATAAACAAGATGTTTCATACTTTGCAAACGTTTTAATTTTTTGGAGCATACACATTTGAAAATATCTGTACTTCAAATTGCAACTTGAGTTAAATAAATGTTTATAATATACAAAGAAAATACAAGGGAAAGCATAGCTTGCTTTTTTCTTTTTTTAAATGTGCCTTGCACACAGAACCAGTGTTTTTGTCTCTATAGCTTTATTGTAAAATTACACAAGAAATGCACTCAGGGACTTCGATCCTTATAGCAGGATAACAAACAATCAAAACATACATAACGAAAGAAAAATGAAGAGCAAAAATAATAAGCATGTGCATCATGATTGTATGCCGTAAGATTAAGTAAAATGAGGGAAAAATGTAATCCTAATATTCAAACAATGCAGGCACTAGTAAAACTTAACCTGGTAAGGAAATGCCCAAACACACTACAGTTAGCACTACAGAAGCAGATACCCTTCTCCCCTCACGTCACGCAGGGAAAGGAAGGGGGTTGACAGCCGGGTGGTGGAGAGATGGTGGCAATCTAAAAACCCTTAAATCCACAGAGAATGTACAGATGCTCACAGCCAGAGTATGAGAGAGAGTAAACACTGTAGACCATGAGGAAACTGTCTTCCAGTCGCTCAAGTCCTTCAAGCAGCAGTGTGCCCTGGGGAGGGAGTGAGCTGTAGTGGGTGGAGTTTAGGAAGTTGGGGGTGCCCCGGACCTTATCTGTATCAGTAGCTAGTTGAGCCAACATGGGACTGTTTTCCTAGAGTTCTCAGGGGGAAAGGACGGAACAGGGGAGATTTAAGGGAGGGTGGTTGGGAGGAGGGGGGAGAGAGATCTATTTTTCTGCAACAAAACACAATAGGCTTCACCAGCAGGGGGGGGTTTGTCAGTCATGATGGGGCAGACAGGGCATGCTCAGTTGAGGTGGAAGCCCTTCTCCATGGTGGCAGCTAGGAGACGCTCTCTCATGATGTCTTCAGAGGAATACTCTGGCAGCTTCAGATAGTGTACACAAGTGTTAACAGAGGGATAGCTGGAGTCTGTCGCGTCCACCTATGGAAAGGAACAATTAGTTTAATTGCATTGCAGTCACCTTGCGGTAAACTATATACTGAACAAAACACGCAACACTTTCAAAGATTTTAGTTACAGTTCATATAAGGAAATCAGTCAATTGAAATAAATTCATTAGATCCTAATCTACGGATTTCACATAACTGGACCTCAGGATCTCATCACAGTATCTATGTGCATTCAAATTGCCATCGATAAATTGCAATTGTGTTCGTTGTCCGTAGCTTACGCCTGCCCACACCATAACCCCACCGCCACTATAGGGGCACTATTCACAAGGTTGACATCAGCAAACCGCTCGCACACACGCCGCCATACACGTGGTCTCAGGTCATGAGGTAGGTTGGACGTACAGCCAAATTCTCTAAAAAGACATTGGAGGCAGCTTATGGTAAAGAAATTAACTGAAATCTCTGGCAACAGCTCTGGTGGACATTCCTGCAGTCAGCATGCCAATTGACACTCCCTCAAAACTTTATTGTCCCCAGCACAAGGTACACCTGTGTAATGATCATGCTGTTTAATCAGCTTCTTGATATGCCAATCCTGTCAGGTTGATGGATTATCTTGGCAAAGTAGAAATGCTCACTAACAGGGGTGTAAACAAATTTGTGCAAATGTTTATTTCAGCTCATGAAACATGGGAACAACACTTTAGTCAGTTGTACAACTAAATGCCTTAAACTGAAATGTGTCTAACGCATTTAACCCAACCCCTCTGAATCAGAGAGTTGCAGGGGGCTGCCTTAAATCGACATCCACGTCTTCGGCGCCCGGGAAAAGTGGGTTAACTGCCTTGCTCATGGGCAGAACAACAGATTTTTACCTTGTCAGCTCGGGGATTCGATCCAGTAGCCTTTCGGTTACTGGCTCAACACTCTGACCACTAGTTGCGTTACATATTTTCGTTCAGTGTAGTTTGAACCCTGTCTATAATCCCAGAGGTATGGAGTGGCAGATATTAGTGATGGAGGTAGTGTCATTCTTGGATTATAATATTGTACTGTTTTAAAGCTAAATAGAATACATTTAATATCAAACATTCCCCAAATTCCTGCTGTCAGCATTTCTGAAACATGTCAACATCAGCCTCATTAGGATGGCTTACTGCAAGGTTGACATAGTTTCCTAAACTCAGTAGTGATTTGCATCATAGAGAGCCCTTTCCTTACCTTTCGAACGATGGTGAGGCGTGGGTGCAGGTTGGCCAGACCGCCAGGGGGCAGAGTGGAGCATCCTGTGGTGAACTGGAGGAAGGCTTTCCTCTCGTCAGACGACATTCCACAAAGCACCCGCACAAAACGCAGGAACCCAGGACTGTGGAGAGGACAAGATAACCGATGAAACCATTAAAAGGACTCTCCAGCGACATATGAAAACAACCAGCTGTTAGATAACGCCAGTTGATGAACTGGTACTTTAGTACAAGCCTCATGTTCCTCCAGAAACAAAGGTAATTAAGTAAGTCATGTTCTGGTTATGTCAGTGACCTTGCCATTTCAGTTCTTGTCATTTGAGTCCATTTTAAAGCATGACTAACAGTCAATACAAGGAGATCTAACAACAAAGGAATTATTTCCAAGTTGGCCAAAGGAAGTTCTATTCTACAAGCTGCAGTAGATGGAGGATCAGCATACCTGTCCCTAGTGTAGCCTAGCTTGGGCTCTGTGTAGTTCATGACATCCTCAGTTGTCCAGGATGGAGACTGGTTTCCACACAGAATCATCTGCACCTCCTTGTGACTGAAGGAACTCAGCTTCTCCATGGGGAACACTCGGTTAAAGCCCTCTGAGAAAGGAAACGTTAATTTCATTCCATCCAAAATGTAGTGTAGGAAAACAAACTTATTTGTGATAACTAATGCTAAAGAGATCCAATTGGCGAGTCATATCAATAGGCATACCTCTGAATGCCTCCATTTGTTTCTGGATGCCAGTGTGCATGCAGAAGTCAAACATGAGCTCCACGTACTCCTCAGCATTATCCATGGTCACCATCTGGATGGATGAACAGAGAGGGAAACAGAACAGTTTCAGACAACTCATCTAACTAATACAACTCAGGTCAGAGCCAACAGTGGAGCTCTACCTACCTCGTCATCCGCATTGGGCTTCAGGTCCACTGCTGAGAACCCATGCACTTTGGATGAGGGGCAGAACTGGAAATTCAATCTGAGGGAAAAGGGACTCAAAATGAACCATGTTGAATGATGATATAACTTTACAGCTGTCAAGATCAAATACTATATCAGCATCATGGGAAACTGCCAAAAGAAAAGTGAACAAATTCAAAAGCGATTAATCAATGCCTACAAAACAATGTAATTAAAAAAAATGTCATTCCAGTTCAGGATATTATCCACTGAATGCCTGACTAATTTAAGAAGCTCAGTAAGAGTGGTGGTAGTAGCTGTGCTCACCCCAGGTCCTCTACACTAAGTGGGGGTCCGGAGCCCAATGGGTTCTTCAGCATGAGGTCCTGCAGCCTAGTGTTCTTTTCATCCTCAGACTGACTGTTGTTCCCCAAGATCAGCCTCCTCTTCACCGCTAGCTCCTTCATCTCTTTCAGGAACTTGGCCCGGTGGGAGTTGACCCGCTCAAAGTCCTCCCAGGTCAGGATGCCGTGGTACCAGGCCGGGGGCTTGGGTTTAGGGGGGTCCAGTATGAACTCGGACTTGGAGTCCTCGTCAAAGCTTCCGACAGAATAGGTGTCCAGGCTCTCCTCGGTAGACGCCTCCGACTGGATCTCTGAGAAGTGGTGGTGCTGCTCGGTGGGATCGAGGAGGAGAGGGCCCCCACGGGAGGCGTACAGCAGCTTGGACATGTTGCTCTTGATGTCACCCATACAGAGCAACTTGAAGAAGGGTCGTGAGATGGGAAGGTCCACCAGGCGGTTGTCCTGAATGCACTTGGCCAGGAAGACCCCCAAGAAGAGGAAGAGTTTGCTGAGGCGATCCAGCTCGTCACTGTCCTGGGGGAATGGGGCTGGGAACAGGCCGCAGGAGCGCTGGACGTAGTAGCCTGGAGGTTTCAGACCCCCACCCAGATCCACCTGATAGTAAACAACACAGTCAATAAGAAGCAGGGCATTTTCATTGACATGACCTTAACCCCAAAAATATTAATTAAAGGTGACACTGACATGGTTCAAATATTACCGTTTAGAACTACATTTGAATGATGTGACAGTGAAGCAGCACTTACCTGGCGAGACTCATCGTCTGGGAAGTCATCATCACAGAGCCAGATACCCAGGGATGTCCTCTGGAACTCAGCTGCCACCAGAGCATAGAACTCCAGTGTTGGACCCAGGCCTGTACCCTCCTCCCCCTGGAATTCAACCTGGGGAGAGAGAGACTGGTCATTCGCTACGACCTCTCATAACCAGTCACTATGACCTCTCATAGCTATCTCATAACCAGTCACTATAAACTCTTGTGGCAATACCATTCAAAGAAATAGGGGAATACATTACCAAGCTGGAAAAAACAGGTGTACAGTAAGATTACAAAATGTATGCCTATGAATTGGATGAATGAGTACATATTTCACACCATTTAGCATGACATGGCCCACTTATTCATGGGTACCAATGACAATCAATAATCCCTTCACACAGACTCGCCAATGAGCATACATGTTAGTCCAGGAGTACAATTAATCTGGATTAATCAGGCGTGGTGTTTTACTTCCAAAACAGATTTCCTGTCAGCGTGGATCTGCATGACGCTCTCAGCCCACTCCATCATCTGGTCTCCGCGGGGGACCTTGACTCTCTCATGTTTGAGCCGGCCCACCCTGAACTCCCCAGGGTCGTCTCTCCGCACCGTGGTGGAGGGCCGCGAGCGCTCCATGGTCGCCTCCCGCCGGTTCTGCAGCCACACTACCGCCCTGAGGTACACCGACAATACAGTACGAAGTCAATGAAATGAACAGCAATAATTGGCCCTGTAATATGCGAGAGCTGTATTAGTTTGTTATTCAATGCTATATAAACAAAGACATGAAATGGGTGTGGATGTGAGAAGACGTTGCACCAGTTTCAGGAGTACACACCCCTTTTGTTTAAACGTCAAGCAGCTCTAACCTGGAGGCTCCAAACGCAGTGCAGGTGAAGTAGAGCTGCCGTGTCTCAAAGGGGATGAGGAAAGGACACTTGCTGGTAAGCTGCTCACACCATTCTGGGAGGGCCCCGCTGGCCAGGGCCAGAGGCTCCTCGATCTGCTGGAGAATCTTCGTTGTGACTTTCTTGCTGGTGAATTCCTCGGGCGATGCATTGAATTGGAGATCCTCTACTTATTGTAAAAAACACAGTTGATCAACAACGTGTGTTATTAAGAACACTAACAAGTAACATTTTCACTGCAAGAGGATAATAAAATAAGGTAGCATTTTATCTTCAGGTGAAATGTGATGGGGAGGGCGGTCTGAGGTGGTATTAGGTGTGTATCTGTACCTTCCTGGAAGGTGCGTATGTGGGCGTGGGGGTCTCCTCCGATGATGAAGAGGATGCGGAGCAGCTGGAGCACATCCTCCACACCGCAGGCGCTCTGGCTGGAGCCAGCCTTGGCCTGGGCCTGCTCACTAGCCACACTCAGGATGTCACAGGTCTGCATGGCACCCAGAGACCCAGGGCTCAGGCCCCCCGACCTGCACCCATGCTCACAAAAGTCCTGCAAGCAATCATATGGACCGTGGTTTAAACCTGATGTTTCCGCAGCTACCTGACTCTACAAACTCTGATTAACAGCGAAGACAGTAGCATAAAACTGGACATGGCTATTTTGCTGCACATACATCCAGTTACTGCATTCTCACAATCATTATGTTCGTACAACAAAATAACGAAAGGGAACAGATTCACTATGTAAATCATGGTAATGCATAATTTACAGAACAGCCACAAGCCATTTGGATAAAGTTAAGAGAACAGCAAAAACTGTCTAACAAGTGGCTAGACAAATGACAGTCAAGCAAGAAGGACAACAATATATCAAAACAGAGAAGGGAAAATAAATAGATACATAGACAGATAAGCAACATCTTGATGCCGGTCTATACCTTGTATGCAGCTATGAGCTGAGAACAATTTCTGTTTTTCCTAATACTTTTATTAGTTCCGGTTAATTTCCAGTGGTGCAGGAAAGAGGAGTCTGCATTCTTCTGCATGTAGGTTATCAAGTCATTCTTTGGTAATTCATCAGTGCCAAGGTATTGCTCCACATGCTCTACAGACCAGCAACCCTACAACAGGAAGAACCAAATGTTGGTCTTTCCTGATTGTAAAGTCTCAAGGAAAATAGACATGCATTACAGTAGGTTGGTTTAACCACTAAAAAGAGACCCGTGCAGTTACTCTAGTTACATTATAACTATTAGCGTTTTAAGTCACAGTATCCTTGCTGCTTTAAAGGTTAGTGAGATAGGTCTGTCTTAGTCTCGAAAACCCGACCCTAGGCAACAATGACTAGGGTCCGGTTTCAATAAGACTTTTTTGGCAACTTTGATAAGAGAAAAAAAAAAAGTGTCCTTGTTCCGGAGTGGGTCCTCTTCAGATAGACAACTCTCCCAACAAATCACGATGCAGACATTCCAGAATGTTGCAATTGGAAACCAAAGTTCAGGCAAAATCTTTGCAGTGGTTTATTGAAGATAGCCACTTGCGAAATGCACTCACTAAAAATAACCTCAGTGATCTCAATCTTGCCAGCTACTGTTTAGTATTTTATTCAAGCGGATAAGGTAGTGATGTGGGAAGGGACGTAGTTCCTCTATGCCATAAAGAGTCACTGTTGCCTAGGTCGGGTTTTCGAGACTAGGTCTGTTTAATTATCCAGGAGGAGCATTTCGCTACACATTGAAAACAGCCACAAAAAATTCACAGCAAAGATTTAAAAAAATGGGCAGGAGAAAGACGGCGGGAGGTGTGAAACTTGTTAATTACCATTTTTCTGCCTTCCTTCTCTTTGTCCGAATCCTTCAATTCTCTGTACATTATCCTGCAAAACAAAGTAAAAATGGAGATCTGCCATTAATTCCAGCTACTTTCAGTTTAGGTTTCATCATAGCATCAAGTTAGAATCCTGAGGAAAAACTAAACACCCAAATAAACTAGCATCCTGCCAGGCAGACTTACGTGTATGTGGGTTCCCAGATCCGGCGTAGTTTATCTGATTTGATGCTCCCGTTGCAGGAGACCTGTAGAAGCTTCTGGACATAGTAAAAGATAGTTCCCTTGTAGTTGGAGAGGGGTAGTTCAACTTCTCGGGTGGTTCCAAGCCCTGCCACTTTGAGGATGAGAGCGAGGTGGGGGGAGGGGGCACACTCAACCTCCTCCTGGACTTCAGAGCGAGGTGTACCTGCAAGGACAAGGAAAAACATGAGGAAAGAGCTCACCACTATGCCCTAGGGTGCAATTTAAGTAGGTGTGAAAGACTTGCCATTTGTCTAGTAATCATGTACAATCCAAGTCCATCCACAGATGGATATTGAATTGAACTGTGTCGTGTTTGTGTACCTGGGGGAGGGATCTCCAGGTCAGTGGTCTGCTGGACATTGGTCCGGCCTGGCCTGGGGTCAAACGCCGGGACTAAAGCAGAGAACTGCCGTTTGAGGACAAAGTCATCGTCCCAGGTTCTACGCCGACCCCCTTTGGTTTCATACTCTTCCTCTTCCTGATAAAACAGGACATGAACAACAGCCCTTAGTTCTCTGGGAGTGGCAGGCAAGGTATTACACACAACACAAACAACATGCAACACAGATCGACATTTACAGGAGAAACAAAACTTTCATAAAAACAAGGTCACATACATTTAGTCACACACGTCACATTCGAAATTGACAAGAACTTAAACTGAAATAGGGAGGTTTTCAGGCAATTCTTTTTTTACGAGGGTGCAAGCATGCAATCGACAAGTACACTTTATATGAATAGAAACGGCAACAGATTTTACCCTATTAAAATGAATGTGGAAACCAAGGTTTACCCTGGACCGTACCAAAACTTCCTCATACTCTTGGTCTTCCTGATTGTCATCCTCGTTTTCATCATCATCATCATCAGGCTCAGGTAGATCCTCCTCATCATCTAACTCAGCCAATAGCGTGTTAGCACGACAGCTGTCCAGGAAGTCTGCAGGGAGAGGTGGTGAAATCTCACTAGAAACAACTCTGATCATAATGCACTTCATATAGAGTCAGAAAGCACTAGCCAAATGTACGAGGAGGACACTGATGAGTCAAGAAGTGTGAAATGACAAGATGGAAGTTAGGCAGTAGAAACACATATGTGTTAAATGATGAAGAAGCAGAGGAGTAGTGGAGGAGGATAGGAGAGATGTATAATATAGGAATAATAGTAAGTCTAGTATAGCCTACCATAAAGGGAAAACTCAGCATCCTGACCAGTGTCGCTCTCACTAGACGTAGAGGTCAGGCTGGTCGTCAGAGTGTTACTGAGCAACTGGCCAACCGACAAACCTGTGGTTGCCGTGGCTACATTATTGCTGCTGGTTACTATGGATGTGGACATTGTAACAGTTGAGGTGGTACCAGTGGTGGTGAGGTTAGGAAAGCTCTGTGCACCCATGAGAGGAGAAGCTGCAAACAAAAACCCAAAATGCGATTAGTTCCCAAACAGAAAAAGAAGCAGGTATTATTTTGACTGGTTCCAGTTAAAACTGAATGCTGGTTGCTCTTCTACCACTACACATGCTTGTCACATTCAAGCCTCAGTCAGCACCTTCTGACCACTGGAAGTCATGTTTTGAGTTTTAAAAAAACTGTGCATCTTACTTTTGAAGGTTAACATTAGAAAATAATGCACTGATCACTGCTCACTTTACACAAGGATGACGCAAAAATGTAATTAGAACATGTCAGTAATACTCTGTCAGCAATGCAATAATCTGATTTATTGGTGAGGCATTTGATTCTCCTTGGTTTAATGAAATAGCCTAATATTAGAGCAACAAAGAAAACAGAAAAAAACTGCAGCACAACAGCAGGAACACCATTCAGATATGTGAAGTCAGTAATTCTTCTTCTTGGCTAGATGAGTGTCTGTCCTGTTCCTTCCCTTTGTGTGTGCTGATCAACAGTCGGATTAGCAATCATATCAATATTCAACACAATCTACAATTTTTACATTGCCAGAACTAATTTTGTTGACTACTACTCAAGGTTAATGTAAAAATGTGATAACTTATTACTGTACAAGCTAAAGCTAAACTCTATGAAGCTAAACTCTAAACCAAAGCTACAAGGCTCATTCTACAAGTCATGCCAATAATGTCGAGTGAGCTGGCAGGACAGTGGTCCCTTTATATGCACTGAAGGCTGAGGAGGACTGAAGGCTGAGGAGGACTGAAGGCTGAGGAGGACTGAAGGCTGAGGAGGACTGAAGGCTGAGGAGGACTGAAGGCTGCATGTATCCCTGTCCTGCAGACAGTAGAGGCTGAATACTCACTGGCAGCGCTCATGACGTTTCGTCCCAGTGTGTTGGTGTTGTTGTCGCTGCTGCTGCGGCTCAGGTTCATGTTGTTGGTGGCATTGGTGCGGGACATGTTAGGAGCTCGCCGCACAAACGACTCCATGAGGCTAGCCTCTCGTGACGACAGGTTTGGCACGCTGGCGCTGGAGCTCATGGGAGCGCCGGCCGCCAGCAGAGAGCTGACGGACAGACGGGCGCTGGCCACGGAACATAGAGGCCTCTGGGAAGCAGCCTCCTTACTGGAGGACTCAGACACGGAGCTGACGTCAGGCGAGCTGACGCTGACTAGTCCCATGGAGATGGCCGTGGCGTCTGCCGCTGCTTGCCTGTCCGCGCCCGCTTTCCGCTCGCCACCCTCCTCCGAGGTTATCGTGCTGGTGCTGGAGGCGGATCCGGCCTCGGCGGAGGACAGCACCACAATGGGTTCTTGGCCCTCTGCCCCAGGGATGCCACCACCAGCCCCTAGTACCCCTCCCTGCTCCAGCAGGCTATCAGCCCGACGCTCTAACTTGGTGGAGCTGAGACTGATATCACTGCTGCTGGCCACGCTACACACCGAGCTGCTACTGCCCTTCCGGCTGGAGGAGCTGGCCAGTGCAGCCGAGGAGGAGCCGCCCTTGTCCGGACAGTTATTTTTCACCAGGCTGCTCCAGGACTGCGCTGTGCCTGAAACAGTGGATGAGACAGGTTTGGGTGACGGCGCAGACTCAGGGTCGTACCCTGGCGCAAGCTTGAGGTCAAATTTTCCTTCAGCACCCATACGATAAGAGTTTGAGCCACCAGCATCCCAGGTGACATCAATCCAGCCTGGAAAAGGATATGAATGTAGTGAGACCCAGCAGAGAGCAAGTCAAGACAGCAGTTCTGCTCAACACTGGACCAGATAACCATGTTTGTGACATTGTCTACAGGTGGGCTGAATACAGATTCAGACTAGATCCATTACGCACCGTCAGTATACCATTCTATACAGCTATACTGAAGCTGATAGTCAGTATGTTAGCATTGTGCTGAATAGTAAAACCAATAGCAAGTCAAATTGAGATACTGGATGTCCTGATGAAACTGTATGGTCTAGTACTCTGGTCCAGGTGAAGCAGTCAGATAGAAATCATGAGTTACAGAAAATGACAAAGCAAGGTAGAATTTAGCAAATGCAAAGCTGAAAGCCACTTGAGAAAAAGGAACTGAATAATATCGTTGTCAATGTAAATATAATAAAATTGCAATGGAGCCCATTCAGAGCTTGCAAATTGTGACATCAACATGCACTCAGCTGATTGATGGAGACAATTAGTCAAAAAGTATTTAAAAACACACTGGAAACATGGCTGCCCAGAGATTTAACAGATAGCGACGGAGGAAATGATTGTACAAGTATGAAAAGGTTACCTGATAAGTTGGGGGAGAGGGGGAGGGTTGCACTTCAAAATATCAAACTAATAACAAAAAGGGTATAATGGTAGTGACAGTTTGCAAGTTTAGTCAAATACGTAAATGATAATGGGATCGGTTTTAAGACTTTTGGCATACAGAGATAGACATGTAATCCTTTACACGCCCCTTGTATTTAATGATAATAAAAAATTTAATGTTAAAAATAAGTAAAATAATGGGGTAGGAGCGCAATAGGAGGATGAGCATCACGTAATGCAGTCTAGTCACACAGCAGTAGCACTGACTCCGATCAACAACTACGCTGCTCCGTAGTCAGCCTCTACAGTTAGTGCATTTCAAGGTAATTATTTATCCTTCATTAACATAAAGCATGGCCTTATTTGCCAATGGGGACAAAGAGGAAGTAGGCCTATAGTGTGAGGTCAGCAGCAGTAGTTTAACTAATAGGCCTATAGTGTGAGGCCTAGAGGTCGACCGATTAATTCAGCATGGCCGACTAGAAGTTCTCATAACAATCGATAACCAGCATTTCCGACGCTGATTACATTGCACTCCGTGAGGAGACTGCGTGGCAGGCTGACCTCCTGTTACGCGAGTGCAGCAAGGTGCCAAGGTAAGTTGCTAGCTAGCATTAAACGTATCTCATAAAAAACATTTTAACATAATCACTAGTCAACTACACATGGTTGATGATATTACTAGTTTACCTAGCTTGTCCTGCGTTGCATATAATCAATGCGGTGCCTGTTAAATTTATCATTGAATCACAGCCTACTTCGCCAAACGGGTGATGATTTAACAAGCTCATTCGCAAAAAAGAAGCGCTGTCGTTGCACCAATGTACTTAACCATAAACATCAACGCCTTTGTTTAAAATCAATACACAAGTATATATTTTTAAACCTGCGTATTTAGTTAATATTGCCTGCTAACATGCATTTATTTTAAACTAGTGAAATTGTGTCACTTCTCTTGCGTTCTGTACAAGCAGAGTCAGGGTATATGCAGCGGTTTGGGCCACCTGGCTCGTTGTGAACTGTGTGAAGACCATTTCATCCTAACAAACACCGTAATTCATTTGCCAGAATTTTACATAATTATGAAGTAACAGCAATATTTAGACTTAGGCTTGCCGCCGTTCGATAAAATACGGAACGGTTCCGTATTTCACTGAAAGAATAAACGTTTTATTTTCGAAATGATAGTTTCCGGATTTGACCATATTAATGACCTAAGGCTCATATTTCTGTGTGTTTATTATATTATAATTAAGTCTATGATTTGATATTTGATAGAGCAGTCTGACTGAGCGGTGGTAGGCAGCAGCAGGCTCGTAAGCATTCATTCAAACAGCACTTTCCAGCGTTTGCCAGCAGTTCTCTGTGCTTCAAGCATTGCGCTGTTTATGACTTCAAGCCTATCAACTCCCAAGATTAGGCTGGCAATACTATAGGGTCTATAAGAACATCCAACAGTCAAAGGTATATGAAATACAAATGGTAGAGAGAGAAATAGTCCTATAATAACTACAACCTAAAAAACTTAACTGGGAATATTGAAGACTTATGTTAAAAGGAACCGCCAGCTTTTTTTACATGGCACATATTGCACTTCTGTTTCATTATTTATTTGAGACTAAATTGATTTTATTTATGCATTATATTAAGTTAAAATAAAAAAAAGTGCTCATTCAGTATTGTTGTAATTGTCATCATTTATTTAAAAAATCATTTTTTTAAAATATATTTTTTTTAATTATTAAAAAATAATAATACAAATTAAAACAATTAAATTAAAAAAATTAAATTGCGGTATCAGCTTTTTTTTTGGTCTTCCAATAATCGGTATCGGTGTTGAAAAATCATAATCTGTCGACCTCTAGGGAGGTCAGAAGCAGTAGGTTAAGTAATAGGCCTATAGTGTGAGGTCAGAAGCAGTAGGTTAAGTAATAGGCCTATAGTGTGAGGTCAGAAGCAGTAGGTTAAGTAATAGGCCTATAGTGTGAGGTCAGAAGCAGAGGAGAAAGCCTTCAGTTGGAAAACCAGGAACAAAGGCTGGACCGTTTAGAAATGTTGAGTAGCGTCACCCACAAACTACCTGTACAATGTCTGATACAGACATTGTTTTTCAAGTTACTAATAATGTTATGAAAGGACAATGAACAACTGCTGGTTGATATTTTCTGGCTGCCCCCACAGTATTTAACATACAAAAGTGAGACTTTTCTAACAGTGTTAGTAATAGGTGCTTTGGGTTAAGATGCACTAAAGGCTCCTCAAATTATATAAATGCACTTGATGTTCACAATTTGTTTTGTGGTTGGTCTACCATATTTATCAATGACTCCCTTGTCACTAGTTTTTGCACATCTTATGTTCAATCGTCATAGTTACTTAGCCCGATGTCTCTGAACTACTATTATAACACTGCCCCCGTGATGATGATGGGGTGACGTATGGGATTATTCTGGGATAAAGCTCAGCATTAGGTCCTGCTTTAGCAGTTTAAACATGCATCATCATGTCAACCAACTAAGTCCCGCAGAACATTTCTTAACAAACACTTTTTTCATATAAAACAAAAGCTTTCTATGCAAGCCGTGTGTGTGTCTTCAGTTCCACACAGAGGGATGTTTAATTAGATGGTGGGGCTCAGGATGTACTAGTGTCTTACCGTTATGGGCCTCCCCCGTCACCGTACCCTCTCCTGCTGGGTTGCCATCCTGGTCTCTCCACTTCCAGTCGATGCCCCGCACCACGCGCGCCCCGGGCACTATGTACTTCATCACCTGGGAGCGGAACAGACGCCTCTGCCTGCGCAGGTTGGCCTCCGCTTCCTTCACTGCTTTACCTGTAGAAGGGAAAAGGAGGTTGGTCAGATTGCTTTGCATCATTCAAATCTAATGAATAATAATTCATAAACATACTCCAACTAGTGTCTCAGTAAAAAGAGTGCTCCTCGCACATACCTTACTAAAATACTTATGCATTTTGACTGTTTCTTGACAGCAGTGGTATGAGCTTAGACCCCCAAAGAGCAAGCAGAAGTGGCACGGACAAATCCCCCAGAGAGAAGAAACCTCAAGAGAACCCAGGAGCAGACTCTTACCTAGCTGGTCCTCACACACACCACTGACGGTGCCGTAGATCTCCAGGCCTGACAGAGACAGGTAGTGGGTCTGCCCGCTGGCATTCTTCCCCATCTGCTTGATGCGGATGTGTCTCCAGCCCTGTTTCTCCTCTTTGGACGGGTCCAGAGGCCAAGTGGCTGTGGACCTTCACAACAGGACAGGACACAAACTCACAGTCAGAATCAGACTTATAGGTTTTGGATCCTGAGTTCTTCCTGACCATAGGCTCCTGGATATGGGCCCTTCTGACTGGGACAAGGCTTACTTACCCAGGCTCGTTGAGGCTGCAGTCCTCCACGTGGTTGTAGAGACTCATCCAGGTTTGGCCGTCTTTGGACACCTGGAACACCCAGTTCCTGAGGGCGGAGCGGCCGTAGCCACGGGCGTGGCGCAGGGTGTAGGCAGAGGGGATGACCCACAGGCCCAGGTCGATGGCAAACCAGGCGTTCTTATCATCGTTGGTGTGGCAGTTGAGGGCAGAGCTGTCCCGACTCAGGATGTCCTCCAGTCGGCCATATGGGAGGTTACGACCCTCAGAGGAGGTCACTACCACCAGGCCGTAGGCTGCTGGGTTCACCCACTCATAGGCAGTCCTGGAGACAGAGGAAACACACAAGATTAATACAAGGTTATTTTCTAAATACTTTCTTGTATTGTATAATAAGCATTTAGTGGATCATCAGGCCTTAACACAACGACGATGGGAGGAGACGTACTTTGCATTGGTACCAATCCAGTAGACTATTCCGTTCTCGTCAAAGTCATGCTGGTGTCTGAATGTGAAGGTCTGTCCCTCTCTTAGCTTCCTGACGAAGATGAAGGAGGATCTGTCAAAGTCATACCACTGCTTGGCCACCTGGGGGAGAGAAAGGAGATTACTCTGAGACCGCGTGAGTGTTTGCTCAAACTGATCCCCTCAAATATGCTGAATGGACAGATAGTGAGAGAAGATGAAACATGGTTAAGTAAGAGGGGGTGGTACCATCTTGAGGAGGTACTGCTCCAGAGACTCCACGGTGGCCAGGGGCTCCATCTTCAGCATACGCCCTGTACGGTCGATCAGCGCCGTCTCCCCAGGCGCACGCTCCAGACGGAAACGCAACCTCCTCGTTAGGATCTAACACACACACAGGAAGGACGAATGATGGGCATTTGACCTTTGACTGTTCGAGTACTTGCAGGAGTACTTGCATTCCTCATGAAGTTGGTTGAGAGAATGCCAAGTGTGCAAAGCTGTCATCAAAGCAAAGGATGGCTACTTTGAAGAATCCATAGTATAAAATACATTTTGATTTGTTTAACCCTTTTTGGTTACTATATGATTACATATGTGTTATTTCATAGTTTTGATGTCTTCACTATTATTCTACAATGTAGAAACTACTAAAAATAAAGAAAACCCCTTGAATGAGTGTCCAAACTTGATATACATATATAATAAATAAAGGGCCATTTATGATTCATTTATTGAAACCGTAATATCAACTGGTTATATTATGGAACACAAACTTAAAAAAGGTAGTAACCCCAGCAGTGGCGCTTGCTTGTAGAAGCCTATAGCTCTGCTATGACATAGCATTGTTTTGTTCATTTAGCAGACAAAACACTAATTTCTTAACACTAATTTCCCTTATCACTGTCAAGACACCTATTTTATAGTAAAAATAACCATGATGTAATAAAACAGAATAAAATAGAACAGAATGTGAATCGCATCTTACGCCTAGAACAGCTATTCTCAAAGAGATCATTTGAAACAGTGCTCAATTTGGCAAGTTGAACTACATTTTTCAGAGTTACAAACCAAACTATTACATTTACATTTAAGTCATTTAGCAGACGCTCTTATCCAGAGCGACTTACAAATTGGAAAGTTCATACATATTCATCCTGGTCCCCCCGTGGGAATTGAGCCCTGGTCCCCCCGTGGGAGTTGAACCCACAACCCTGGCGTTGCAAGCGCCATGCTCTACCAACTGAGCCACACGGGACCAAACTATGTCTTCTGTTAGAATTTACTTTATTATACCTGTTCCTTGTTATTTTCTAAAAGGATTAACAATTCTACATTGAACACCGCATGGATTTGAATTATGGCCAGAACATCTGGTTAGCTTAACGATTCTGATGAAAATACACCGTCTTTATCAAACTAATGTTTTTGCAGATGTTCAGTGTAGAGCCTGTCTATGTTGGGGGGGTTATAGCCTAGGCTAACCAATTCTAAATGCCACTAGCAGTTTACAAAGTAGGGTTGTCACTACTGTTAGTTGCCAAAGTCATAAACCCTGCCCGTTTCTACAAAATTGTATTTTAACTGTAACCTTAAATTAAGATCGAAAAGCGTATTTTTGTTTTCATAATTGTTTTTACATTTTGACTGTGGCACCGCAAAGTAGCCTAAGCGGAAAAGTACGCATTTATTCCAAAACTGCACGTCATTGCTGGAACACATATTTCCCTAATTCAGTCAACCGTTCCATTTAGAATTTGTGATAAAACTGTCGTCATTTGGCAAGGAATGTAGCTTGTGTATCCAATCAGTTAGATACGTTTTTATAGGTATTTATTTCTGTAAGCACACACGTGTAGAGGGAGCGATCAGAACTTAATTGAGTGAGACACAGAAGGAAAAGGGAATTTAAAGAACATAACTGTGTGATGCTTGGCTTGGTTTATTTGTTGTTGTGTCCCGCAAATGCACATATGAACACGAGAGTCAAAAGCAAATAGTTTCACAGTACAGTGCATTCGGAAAGTATTCAAACCCCTTCCCTTTTTCCACATTGTTACATTACAGACTTATCCCAAAAAAAATCCCTCAATCTACACCCATAATGACAAAGCGACCAGTTATATATTTTTTGCAAATAATGAAACAGCTTATTTACACAAGTATTCAGACCCTTTGCTATGAGACTCGAAATTGAGCTCAGGGGTATACTGTTTACATTGATCATCCTTGCGATGTTTCTACAACTTGATTGGGGGGGGGGGGGGGGGGGGGGGGGGGGGAAGGACAACCATCTCTGCAGCACTCCACCAATCAGGCCTTTATGGTAGAGTGGCCAGATTGAAGACACTCCTCAGTAAAAAGGCACATGACAGCCCGCTTGGAGTTTGCCAAAAGGCACCTAAAGAAACAAGATTCTCTGGTCTGATGAAACCAAGATTGAACGCTTTGTCCTGAATGCCAAGCATCATGGCTGGAAGAAACATTGCACCATCCCTACGGTGAAGTATGGTGGTGGCAGCATCATGCTGTGGGGGTGTTTTTCAGCGACAGAGACGGAGCCTAGTCAGGTTCGAGGCAAAGATGAACGGAGCAAGTACAGAGAGATCCTTGATGAAAACCTGCTCCAGAGCGCTGGGGACCTCAGACTGGGGCGAAGATTCACTTTCCAACAGGACAACGACCCTAAGCACACAGCCAAGACAACACAGGAGTGGCTTCGGGACAAATCTCTGAATGTCCTTGAGTGGCCCAGCCAGAGCCCGGACTTGAACACAATCGAACATCTCTGGAGAGACCCGAAATTGCTGTGCAGCAACGCTCCCCATCCAACCTGACAGAGCTTGAGAGGATCCACAGAGAACGGGAGAAACCCTCCAAATACAGGTGTGCCAAGCTTGTAGCGTGATACCCAAGAAGACTCAATGCTGTAATCGCTGCCAAAGGTGCGTCAACAAAGTACTGCGTCTGAATACTTATGTAAATGTCATTTCAGTTTCTAAAAACCTGTTTTTGCTTTGTCATTATGGTGTATTGTGTGTAGATTGAGGCAGAAAAAAAACTATTTAAGCAATTTTAGAATAAGGCTGTAAGATAACAAAATATCGAAAAGGGGAAGGGGTCTGAATACTTTCTGAATGCACTGTAGTTGGAAAAAAAATGGGATCTCTGGTTAAAGATCTAGTTTTGACGTTAGTTCGAGTACTTATGCCCATCCCTAGAAAGAGTTTTACTGAACCTAAGCTTTCAAACAGGTCGCTGGAACAAACAAAAACTGACCATCACCACTATACTACTGAGAGGTGTGGTGGAGGAGACTCACCTGCAGGTTATAGGTGGAGCCTGGGGTGTCATACAGGTGCAGAGGTAACCTCTCAATGGACTCCAGGACTGCTAGTAGTTTGCGGATTAAGGCAACTGCGGGTCTGCTGAATGAATGGGACAAACCAGGAAGTGAGCCACTGACAGGTTTTTATTATTTAAAAATACATTTATACAAATTAATTATATAATTTTATATTATTACCTTTCATCATCTTCGTTTTCACTGAATGCGGTTTTAAATACATTTATTCTTTCCATTAATGGTTTACAATCATGTTTCATGTCAAGTTCCACACTCTGAAAAAGAGAAAAACATTAATTGAGCTGGAGTTGGACTAACGAGGAAGTTGAGGAACATTGCGGAAGTTGGTTACCCAGACAGTGTTGAGAAAAAGTATGAAAGGAAGAGAAATCTGCAGCCCAGATGGAACCATATTCACTGTATAGAGTACTACTTTGGGCAAATTGTCCCTGTACACCTCATCCATCCCATCTTACTTACATTATTAAGGACTGTAAAAAGTGCTTGCACTAGGCCACTGCTGCACATTTCATAGGGGGAGATGGTGTTCTCATCCTTGAGAACCACAATCAAGTTTTCCAGAGCCGTTTTCATCAAGTCTCTCCATGTGTTCTCTCCCTCGATACACTGCCACAGAAACAAAACAGCACATTTAACTTTCACTGAGTCATCAAACCTGTAGCCTACAGCTTCAGACAGAACAACCAAGAAAACAACTACATTTTTTACATTTACATTTTACGTCATTTAGCAGACGCTCTTGTCCAGAGCGACTTACAGTAGTAGTGAGTGCATACATTTTTTTAATTTTTATACTAGTCCCCTGTGGGAAACGAACCCACAACCTGGCGCTGCAAGTGCCATGCTCTACCAACTGAGCTACACGGGACTACATATCAGAGTGAGTCAATCAAAATATCTACTTAGTTTTTTAAATTAAAGTAACAATTTTACTGTAAATTGCATTAAGACGCACTTTCCCTAAAGTGCAAGTAGACGTGAATTGATGTCAATGTGTGAGTGGACTAGGGCGATTCCCCCACCTACCTGTCTGTAGGTAATCATAATGTTATCCGACTCTGACATACATTTAGGTTAGAGGTGATGTGCTTTCCCCCCCTACCTGTCTGTTGGTATGCAGCTCCCAAGCAGACTCCAGCTGGGTGGCGATGTTCCTCAGGGTGACCACCACCCCTCTGGGCATGCTCTCTACCGCCTTGAAGTGGTCATCATACAGGTCTCTGGCCATGGTCTTCACCTGCGTTTCACATTTCTAGCCATTTAGCAGACACTCGTATCCAGAGCCACTTACAAATCAGTGCATTCAACTAAGGTAACACAACCACACATCATAGGAACAGACAGAGGGGCTCTAGGCTCGCTGGGTGTTAAGGAAAAAGTGAGGGATAACTAGCATAAAACTGCTGTTAGGCTTGGGCTGTATACCGGGGGTTTTTGGAAATAGACACAGGATGTTTTTTCCAATACTGTTGAAACTATGAAGTTTTTTTATACATTGGAACATTTGCAGCTACTTTTTAAGTAAAATACATAGTCAACTTGTCAAATATGTTAGGAGATGAAGAAGATTGTGTTCTTCGTTTCACCTGTCAGATCATTTTTCATTATGAAGCTTACAGGTAGTAGTACCCAGTCACCTAGTGTTTGTTTACAAGCACACAATGACGAGAGACCAGAGCCTTATGAGTCGCTCAATGCTGTGCAGCACCTGCCAGGTGATCTAGTTACAGTATGGAATTCACAACTAAATGTTCGCCAGCTAGATATCTTAAAACTATTAAGTTAACTGTCTAAAATGTGCCAAATGCTCTGCAGTTGTACATTTGGTTCGCTAATGTAGTAGCTACTTAGCTATCTAGCAAAGAGGTTAGCTTCTTCCAATATATGTCTAATATTAGTTTTGTGCCTGCAGTAAACTGGGAGTAGCATTTTTTAGTTACTTGTAATAACATCATGAGCTGGGATGTCTGTCCTGAAAATAGTTTAGGTCAGAGACTGTATAAAATGTTTGCAATGTGATCGTTAGCATTCTCTATGGGATTTTATGTACTTGTTAGCATTGCTAACCTTCGTGTTACAAAGGCTCAGTGGAGTTTGAAAACAGTGCCCCCTGTGTTTAGTGCCAGTATTACTTAAGATCCCAGTATGGAACAAGGCTGGTATGAAGGTATGACAATCTGGATACTGCCCAAGCCTACCTGCTGTTATATTAAACAGAAGAATGATATGACAGCTAAACTAGATGGATAATATGTAATGTGCTCTAAAGCAACAACAACAAAAAACAGTGTCCCTGTGACAATAGACAAAGTAATCTTCTCAATTCAGGAAGGAGGAAGCTGGCTTTAAACAAAACAAAAAAATACTGAACAGCAGACAGACTCAACCACCTTTTGTTTTGTTTTCTCCAATTTGGATTTGAGCTTTCTTCCCCTCTTTCCAGTCCAGCCAGTCACAAATTCTGACCCTGTACAACACAGAGAAGGAAAACTTTAAGACAATCCCCATCAAATGCAGGGCGGACTGGGAAATGCACTTGATGGCTTTCCACTAGCCATCACCACATCATTCTAGTAGAGGATAACGTCACATTTTTCTTTATACACACATACATGACCAAAAGTATGTGGACACCTGCTCGTCGAACATCTCATTCCAATATCATGGGCCTTAATATGGAGTTAATGCCACCTTTGCTGCTATGACAGCCTCCACTCTTCTGGGAAGGCTTTCCACTAGATGTTGGAACATTGCTGTGGGGACTTGATTCCATACAGCCACAAGAGCATTAGTAAGGTATGGCACTGATGTTGGGCGATTAGGCCTGGCTCGCAGTCAGCCTTCCAATTAATCCCAAAGGCTTTCGATGGGGTTGAGGTCAGGGAACTTTACAGGCCAGTCAAGTTCTTCCACACAGATCTCAACAAACCATTTCTCTATGCACCTCACACTTTGTCCACCAGGGCATTGTCATGCTGAAACAGGAAAGGGCCTTGCCCAAACTGTGGCCACAAAGTTGGAAGCACAGAATCGCCTAGAACGTCATTGTATGCTGTAGGGTTAAGATTACCCTTCACTGGGGCTAAGGCGCCTAGCCCCCTTCAAACCATGAAAAACAGCACCAGAGAATATTCATCATCGACCAAACTTTACAGTTGGCATTATGCATTCGGGCAGGGGGAGTGGCCTACCACTTAATGGCTAAGCCATTGTAGCTCCTAGATGTTTCCACTTCACAAGAGCAGTACTTACAGTTGACCGGGGCAGCTCTAGCATGGCAGAAATTTGATAAACTGGAAATGTGCCTATGACAGTGCCACGCTGAAAGTCACTGAGCTCTTCGTTAAGGCCATTCTACTGCCAATATTTTTCTTTGTAGATTGCATGGCTGTGTGCTGGATTTTATACACCCGTCAGCAACAAGTGTGGCTGAAACAGTCAAATCCACGAATTTGAAGTGGTGTCCACAATTTTTTATATAGTCTCAGGGTTTCCGTTAGCCGGTATTAGCCGGCTTTTGACCGTAATTCTTTTTTAAAAGGCCAATTGTCTGGGAAAAGAAAACAAATCCTATTGAGATAATGCTTTATAGCCTATTAATTGATGGAAATACATTTGACTGGTCATACTTATTGGTCTCAGAGTTAATTTGCATAATTTAGGGTAATTAAATTGGAGGGTGTACATTCATTATGGATCTTATACATTTTTGGGCCATGATTAAAATAAGCTACTCGATTTATCAACTGGCAATTTCAGTGCACTTCTCATTCGCTATTCAAATGCTTAGGCAACAGCAGGAAGGCTTCAGTGCGCCACACAACACTTTGCAATGAGCTGGAGGCAGTATGCATTTAGAAAGCATATGGCTACCTAATTGTTGAAACCAGAATGTGGCACTACATATGAGACATTACCTTGCTTCAAAGTAGCCTAGGCAAAACCCAACCATATCTGTAGAGCAGTGGAGGCTCCTCAGAGGAGGAAGGTGAGGACAATTCCTCAGTGAATTATTATTTATTTTTATATAGTGAAACATTGTCATTTTTAGATAAAACTATACTATAAACATGTTCACGTCACCAAATAATTTATTAGAACAAATTGTTTTGCAATTAAGGTCTACAGTAGCCTCAACAGCACTCTGTAGGGTAGCACCATGGTGCAGCCGGAGGACAGCTAGCTTCCGTCCTCCTCTGGGTACATTGACTTCAATACAAAACCTAGAAGGCTCATGGTTCTCTTAGTAATTATGACAACTTATGGAGGATGTCCTCCAACCTATCAGAGCTCTTGCAGCATGAACTAACATGTTATCCATCCAATTAATCTAGTAGTGAAAGTATAAGCTACAGCTAGCACTGCAGAAAATGTGGTGAGTAGTTGACCCAAAGAGAGAGAAAGACAATAGTTGAACAGTTTGAAAACAAATGAATTTCTCTTCCAAGACATGGTAAGCTTTAGGTTTTAATAACCTCATGATGGGTATAGGAACATTTTGTAGTAGCCTAAAACCTATTGATGTTACATTGTGAATGGAATATGAATGACAGGCCTCCAATATGCTGTAATAGAAATAAGGCAACGCTCATAAAAAAAAAAATTGTTTTTATCCTCTCGCTCATCTTAAACTCAAAATAGACATATACACTATTCATGTAATTTACATAAATCAAATAATTTGTATTATTTACATAGTTTATATACACATTATTCAAAATCAGTATTGACCAAAATGGACAGTTTGGCTGTCAAGGTTGATCACAAAAAAGCCTCCTAAACTCAAAGGTTCCTCATTAGCAAACTAGTTTCCTCCTTGCTGACCTGACGATATGATTTGAGAATCACTGCCGTGGAGGCAATTCTTTTATTTCATCGTCCATATCCTCGTGCTTTGTGTGCATTGCAGCACTAATAAAGTTAAGAATTAGTTGATCAACATTTTAAGCGAAACGTTCATTGCTTTTTAAAAGTTGTATGAATTTGGGATCTATCGTCCCACAACTGTCCGTTTGGGATATTTCTTTCTTGACAAGCTGACCAATAGACCGGGTAAACTTTTTTACTATTGGGGTAGTAGATTGACATAAGCGGCACGTCCAAAAGGCTAGGGGAATCTAAGCTTTCCCTAAGTAAATTGAATTAAATTGCCAAAATTATATAGCCTAATCAGCATACTTCTGTCTTTACAGAAATAAATAAAAACAGTTTGGAAAGCAAATGGCTATTGCTGTGAAGAGAAGACAATGAAAAAAATACTAATGCCTTTAAGTTATGAAAATGATCAACTTAATTGAGTGAACAAGAGTAGGCCTGTAGTCTATCTTATTGGCACCAGCAGAGAACATCGGCCAGATCCCCAGTGAGTGAGTGTGCACTGCGCATATTCACTCTATCATTGTTGGGTTAGTGACACATAAAAGTTTGTTTTAGGACCATAACTTTCTCCTCCAGTTTAGATGAACGTCATATTCTATTTATCTCCCCTTCTCAGAGGCCTAAAAAAAGATTCTGCTGTCTCCAGCAATATAAAGTTCAGTAGAATTGCATGACGTAGGTTTCTTTCTTTGCACAGGAAAAACATATCTGATATAGCTTATAGTCCAGGCCTCTACACTACACGCTCAGCCATACAACTGTGATTGAGTTATATTAGCCTAAATTATGACTATCCAATCTAATCACATTACGATTAGTAGGCTCTTACATAAGTCTGCAAATGTGATGATGCATGGAATGATTTATTATAAAAGGTGCATTTTTACGGTGAAAATGTGCTTCCCGAAACATGAAAGTCACGCACAGCCTATGTATAGGCTAGTGATTTTGCTGTTCATTACTGAGGAAAACTAAATGTGTGCAGTAAGGACACATCATCGCATCCTCGATTTGCATGTTTTGTTAAGATTAATTACCATAATATAAATTGTGTTTTTTGTCATTCTGAGCACCGTGGGTCAGAATCACGTTAAGGTAAATTTCTCAAAACATCAATTGAGACAATTCTGCCAGTCAAATGTCCAGGGCCACATTTTCATAACGGAAACCCTGAGATGAGATAAATAATAAAATGAGAGATCTATAAACGATTTAGGCACATTTAACTACAGAATTAAATACAACAAAATGATATGATCTATATGCACTGAAGTTCAAACTAACAGACCTAGTGATGTTTCAGCGGTGAAGGAGTGCTTCGTGCCCCTGTTGGACTCGAACACGAAGCCGGGCAGGTCCTCCTTGAGGATGGTGGCCTGCTGTCCGTCAGAGTTGTGGATGGCGATCTCTCCCTCCTTCAGGCAGGTCAGGGACCAGTTCCCCACCGTCAGCTTGGTGGGACCCAGGGCAGACAGGATGGGCTGGCTGGCTGTCACAGGCTTCACCTGGCTCCGGGCACGCTGCAGCTTCTCCAAAAACTCACTACGACTTTCTGGGTGGGTAGTACATTAGAGGAATTGGAACAGTTTGATGTTGGTTATGATATCACCATTATAATAAGTTTATTCACTTGTTACAACTGCATGTATGTGAGTGGAGGGAGCTCATTCTGGCCTCAATTCCAAATAAGAGATGGAGAGAAATAAGTAACTAGTTGAGGAAAGTTCAAGTCATAACATACCAGGTCAATTGAGAAGGTATGTAGCTAGGTCTACCTGAGCTGTCGGAGCCTCCCTCTGGGCTGCCGCTGGAGTACATGGTGGCCAGCTTGCCGTCCAGGATGAAGCGGAACCATCCGTTGGAGCCGTTGGAGAGCTCCAGGGCTGCAGCATCACTCCAGATGTACAGGCAGTCCCTCCCCCTGATAATGGACCAGTCACGCCAGTGGTAGGGCTTCCCCTGCTGCACCTCTTTGGCATCCTCCTGTGGTTCGTCCTCCTGGTGGAACCAGAGACATTTACTTTACATTTTAGTCATGTAGCAGACACTCTTATCCAGAGATTTTAAATACATTTTCTTTGCAGAACGCTCTTTATTAGACAGAAATCACAAAGCTCTATCAGTGTATATTTGGACTGCATTATGGTGTTCTTATTGCACCTTCTCTGGTTTGGACACCTCCTCGTTCTCATCGTCTGAGGTGGGTCCAGCCAGAGTGGACACCTTGTTGATGACACCCAGTCTAGCCAACTGGTCCAGGAAGACATCTCCTCCTTTGTCCACCAGGTCTCTGATGATCTGCAGTGCCAGCAAGTGACCGTCATCATCGTCCTGTACGGGAAGAGACACCACATTTAACTTAGCCTGTGGATTACTAGAGAGCTGGTGCAACTAAATTGCTTTTTAACAGGCATTAGGTTATTGGTGGACATTGTTAACAGTGTAGGATCACCCACACGAGAACGCACGGACACCTCCTAATCAAGCATCTTGAACACACACATACACAAAGAGATGGATGTTGTGTAGTGCAGTACCTCCTGATCCAGCACGGTGGCGGTGATCTCCACTAGCACGGTGGGCAAGTTGTGACCAGTGTCAGAGTCACACACCTCCTTCAGCAGCACTTCACAGCTGTAGTGGATCATCTTCCTGATCAGAGCCAGGCTAGCTTTCCTGTAAGGGACAGAGGGACGACATGTTAAAGCACCAATGTCACTTTTTGGGCAACCTGACCAAATGCCCATAGAAATGTGAGTTATAGATCTGTCATGATCATTGAAAGCAAGTATAAGATGCGACAGAACAGGCCTCCCGGGTGGCGCAGTGGTCTAGGGCACTGCATCGCAGTGCTAACTGCGCCACCAGAGTCTCTGGGTTCGCGCCCAGGCTCTGTCGCAGCCGGCCGCGACCGGGAGGTCCGTGGGGCGACGCACAATTGGCATAGCGTCGTCCGGGGTAGGGAGGGTTTGGCCGGTAGGGATATCCTTGTCTCATCGCGCTCCAGCGACTCCTGTGGCGGGCCGGGCGCAGTGCGCGCCAACCAAGGGGGCCAGGTGCACGGTGTTTCCTCCGACACATTGGTGCGGCTGGCTTCCGGGTTGGAGGCGCGCTGTGTTAAGAAGCAGTACGGCTGGTTGGGTTGTGCTTCGGAGGACGCATGGCTTTCGACCTTCGTCTCTCCCGAGCCCGTACGGGAGTTGTAGCGAAGAGACAAGGTAGTAATTACTAGCGATTGGATACCACGAAAATTAGGGAGAAAATGGGATAAAAAATAATAATAATAATTTTAAAAAAAAGATGCGACAGAACAGATGTGTCGTTTTTGCGTCTTTTGCTTTCGGTTTTGTACACCAGCTTCAAAATAGCTGAAACTACAATATTTTTGATTATTGAAAATATATTTCACAGCGGTTTAGATGGTATGATTCTCTGAACGAGAAACTGAAATTAGGCAAACTATTAGAATTTTAGCAACCAGGAAATGGAGGCACAATTTTGGCATATTGCACCTTTAATGCAGGGGTTTCCAAACTTTTTCAGTCTGACAGTATTTCAATCAGCAGACATTATGGTTTGAAGTGACTGAAATGCTTTAGAAAAGGGATTGGGAAGTTCAGAAGATCATCAGGCAATAATGTTGTATGATCTTCTATGTAGAAAAGAACCTTATCGTTGATGATGTTCTTTCCCCCCCAGTCTGATTTAGAGCCTGGTCTTATCCACTTGGTGCTAACAGCTTGTGGGCATAGTAGAGAGAAACAGTACGTACGTGTTCCTGAGAGTCTTACAGTATCTTTCAGTGATGGGGTCATAATATTTTGTAGCTTAAACCATTCAAAAGATAGAGACACATGTGTAGGAAGAAAAAAATAACACACTCTGTTTATTACAACAGCATGTAGCGGCTACCCGAGGTTACGGTTCTATGAACCAACCGCAAAACTTCTCTCGCAAACCCATTTTCAAATCACGCGACCCATAGTTTGGGAAACCCTGTGTTAATGGATTTGTATATGTCTCTATTCAAATAAAATTGCATTCAGGACCTCAGTAATATATACATCTCTGTGAGTTTGGACAAAGCTCCTTTGGTCAAGTTACTCTCAAAGTTGTGCTTACCTAATAGAAGGTAGCATGGTTTGCTGAAAGGTTTGTGCAAATACTGGTAGCAGCCTCTTCAGGTAGATGGGGGCCATCTCAGGGTCTCCTTTGGGTTCGCTGCCCTCCTCCTCCTCGTTCAAGTCTTTCTTCTTCTTGTCCTCTCCTTTGTTAACGGGGCACATCCAGTCTCCTTCAGAACAAAAGAGAACAACAAATTGTGAAATAACCACTGTCCTTTATTCTCGGATGGGCATGAGCCACTGACAACCAAGGATTTTCATGGAAGTCAGTCGGCAGCACAGCTGTTAATATATTGTTAGAACTCACCAGGAGACTGGAGAATGGCTACCACCTCACTGTGGCCACGCTCTCTTGCTTTGTCCAGGGGAGTTTTCCCATCTTCATCTCGGAGGTCAGGGTTGGCTCCATGTCGCAGTAGAGTCTATAGACACACAGAAAAATGATGCTTACTGTTAACTCGAAATGACACAACGACAAAGTTCCAGTTTAACAAAGTTTACTATACTATATGAACACAATACAAGTAGCCATCACACTCGAGGCTAGGTCCAACAACCAACTAGACTTCCTGCGCATGCGCATTCTTGACTGAGTGATAGCCCCATAATAACAGAAATATAGGGATACTTAAAACATGAACTTAACAATCTCCCCCTTTTCTTTAAAGACAAATAAAACATCAACAACATAATTAAATGTCCAAGTATTATTCAAGATCCCCATTACAAATGGGTTGTGTGACAGTTTTTATTTGTATTACTCAAGCTGCCACTTTCCATTACTGAGAGCTGTAGGAGCGAGAGCCTGTAGGAGCACAAGACCGGATGCTCCTTTTTTAGTCAGACAGTCAGCAAGCTTTTCCTTTGTGGTTGACCACAGAATCCGCTGGATTCTCTGTGCTTGAATAAGTTCCTTGATGCTGCTAATCTCAAAGTCTTTTCTCTGACAGACTTGGTTGACTTCACAGCATCAACTAATGAGTAGTTGACAGTGACACAAACTACAGGTAGAAAGTGCCGTTTTGTCCCACCAGTGTTAACCTAGCGAAGCATCACTGAAGACAACTAGTTTCAAAGAGTCATCTTTTCCAACATGCTGAAACTTTAAAGTCACTTTTTGTGATTTCAGTTTACGAACAACTTTGTTTGCCTCATGAATGGTTTGTACAGTGGCGTGTTTTGTGTTAGATGCCAAGTTGCAACCATCAAACCAGGTCTACTCTGTCTCGCAGCCCATAAAATTTGTCCTATCTTTGACCTCAATTGACCAGCTTCAATTCCACAGAGGGGAATTCCTTTGTACGGCTCTTGAAGAATCCATGTGGATAGGTTGAAGATTCTTGATATAGCTTTCCTGTTGCATCAGTATTTTTCCATCAACTGTAATAAACTCTATGCCAACATAACAAAAATGATCATGCTCCTCACGGCCAACCTAGAAAACAGCTTTGAGGTGTGGAATCACAGTTGAAGCAAAGGTCTGTGAGCCACCCCAGATAAAGTCATCAACATGACAGGCAAGTACTCCAGTCACATTGCAGTCTTGATCAAGCCAATAGAAGACTGCAGGATCCACTTGTGACATTTTTCCACCTGTATTCAGCATTGTTGCCTTGACTTTGTTGTACCAGTAGAGTGATCCATCTGCCAGTCCATACACACACTTCTTTAGTTTCCACAGTGTTCCTTCGCTTTTAGCTTCAGGCGGAGGTCGGATGTGAATGTCCCTTGACAGCTCTGTTCCCTGCAAACATCCAGATTTGATGTCTATGGAATTAAGTTTCCATTTTTTCTGGCAGATCACTGACATCAGCAATCTGAGTGACTCTGAGGTGCATGTCGGTGAGTCTTTTGGGAGTTCTTTAGCAGCCAGCTCCTCAAAACCTCTAGCCACTAGACGTGCTTTGGGCACTATTCCAGTTAAGGATTCTTTAAGGGTACACACCCACCTTGTTGAGACACACTTTTGGCCAATGTCTTTGACTTCCTCAAACACTCCATTTTTCCTCCAATTACTGAGCTCATCTAGCTTAGCTGAGTCAAATGACACATCCTTTGTTTCAAGTACATCATCATTTTGAATGTCATGCTGTTCTTCTCGATTTCCCATTGGTTCAATTCTGATATTATCTACAAGTGGCAGGTCAGCTGACCCTGTTGTACCAGAAAGTGTAGCTGGTTCAGAGTACTGCAAGTTGTACCAGCTCTTGTGTCTTGCATTTCCTGCTCGTCCAATTACGGTTCCTGTATGTGGAATACCACTTTCTCTGTCCGTGTATTTAACAGTTTGTCCAGTTTTCAGATTGGAACAACCATGTTCTCTTAACACATGTGGCTGTTGAATGTTTTCCTCATTTGAACGCTCAACAGTATTACCTGTGGCATGGTTGAAGGTCTCTGCTCCATTTCTTGTGTCAGTTTCAGTGTCCATATCATTGGATGCGACATCTGGTAGGTTTGTGTCTGTTACTGTGTCCTTTTTGTCATTTTCATTAGGAGACTGATTCTCAGCAACAGCCCCTCTATCTTGTTGATCATTTACTTTCCGCAATCTTGAGTGATGCACCCTGACAGTAATGCCTCCGTGCCTCACAAATATCACCACACCATCTTGACCAATGACTACTCCCGGTCCTTTCCACTCTTGACAGTCAACTCGTTTGTAGTACACTTTGTTTCCAGTTTCGTACTTCTCATCATCATTATTCCCTGAACTGCTGAGTAACTTCTGAAGTCTGTCAACTGTATCATGTCCAAACTGTTTGTAAAGCTTTAACAATACTTTGTGTTTTTCTTTAGTGGTCATGTTCTCTGTGTCAGTCAGAATCTCATTTTTGCATGGAGTCTGTGTGATGTCTTTGTCTAAAATGTTTACACAATAGTGGCCTGAGGTAGTAAGTTCAAGAGTCACTGGTTGTTTAAACATCACTGCCTGGTCATTTTTTATGTCTAGTACAGCCCCTGCCTTCTTGAGGGAAGCTTTGCTTAATAGTAAGGGGATATCTGTAGGGACCACCTCTGTTTCAATGTGACACTTAGTCTGACCAATTTTTGCTGGTATCTTAACTCTCTTGGTAGAATGGACAATTCTCCCATCTCCAAATTTGAAAGCTCTGTTGCTTGGTGTGTCAATCATATTTTGTACTTCTTTCATATTTAGTTCACTGACATAGCTATCAAGCCATTTTGCACCACACACTGTCCGTGTACATGCAGTATCAATCACAGCAGATCCTAAGGATTCAACTATAAAAATCTCAGTATCAAAAGCAGATTCATTTGAAAACAGTGTAATGTTACACTGCTCTATCTCTGTGTTTACATTTTCCTCTGTTAGTTTAACTTGTTCATTTTTATGAGGACAGTCTTTAACCCAATGGTAAGTGCTTTGACAAATAGCACATTTTGATCTCCTTCCATTTTTGTCCAGTGGATTTGTGCCTGGAAATGGCGCCCTCTTCTGGTTGTCTTGAGAACGTGACTTGTTGGCGCCTTTTCTGTGCTGCTCGATGTAATATGCTGCGTCACTCGCTTGCATTCCATCTGTTATTGGCGCGACAGACGTCTTCTCACCAAATATTCTTTTTAGTGCCGACTTCATAGATGCAAAAGTCAGCACAGTACAAGCAGTCAAAGCCAACTGTTTCTCCCTACCATCTAGACAAGCAGTATCTAGTAACTTGAATGCTAACACTGCATCTGGGAGAACCATGTCGTACTTGCGCATTCTATTGTACCTCTGTTCGAAATCAATGATGTAGTCCGCCATTGCAACCGAAAAATCTCTCGTAACACTGTCAAAGTTTGAATATGCCTCGTAGGCACGGTCTTTCTCTTCTTTGAGAAATACAGAATCCAGTGCTGTGATCAAAGTTCCCATACCGTCATCCTTGTTCAAATCCTCCAGGGATATTTCCAGTGCTGTATCTCTCGCTCTTCCCTCCAGCGATAATACCACCGCAAGTGCTTGCTTTTTCGCCTCCAGATTAGTAAGCGTATCCAGATTCCCAGTTCATTTTTCCAACTTTCGTACGACCTCTTCTCGTCGAAGCGAGGTGGCACGTTGTAGTTAGAAGCCATCCTCTGCTACCAATGTTAACTCCAAATGACACAACGACAAGGTTCCAGTTTAACAAAGTTTACTATACTATATGAACACAATACAAGTAGCCATCACACTCGAGGCTAGGTAAAACAACCAACTAGACTTCCTGCGCATGCGCATTCTTGACTGAGTGATAGCCCCATAATAACAGAAATATAGGGATACTTAAAACATGAACTTAACACTTACTAGGGGAACTTACATAGGTCTGCCTGTATTTCCAAACAGCATATAGAGGAGGATAGTGCACACGCAAAAACTTTATCCTATGTTTTCTTTACGTTCATTGAATTCAATATACACCAGCAGCCAACAGTCCAGCTGCTGGGCCTTTATCAAGGGATGTTGGTGGAAAAAACAGCAGTTCGAACGTTACAAGAGACTTCCTCTCAAGGTTAAAGAGACCATAGCTACCTTTGCTACTTGAGGCCGTCCAAAACAGGCTGCGTAGTGGAGGGAGGAGGACCTCTGACCTCTGTTGACATCAGCACCTCTCTCACACAGGAACTCAACCTGGGACATCAACCACAACAGGGGTTATTCAACAGGGTCTTGATAATGAAGGCACGCAAATAACAACTTTTTACAACATTTTGGAACAGACGTTTATTATTGGACTCTCCTTGTTTCAGTCCATTTTCTTCTGTTTGGTGCCAAATGAATACAACGGTGTCGTGGTCTGGTTTCGGGGTGACAAACAAGCCATTATTTAACCAAACCATAGTAATCTGTCTGCATTAGGCCATGCATACACAGCTTGTTGCTATGGACACCTATTGACAGAACCTAGAGAACTGAGCCCATTCTTGCAGCACAACAGGGAAGAGATGCTGTCCTTAAAAGGATACTTTGGGATTTTGTCAATGAGGCCCTTTATCTACTTCCCCGGAGTCAGATTAAGTCATGGATACAATTTTTCTGTCTCTGTGTCCCTGTATAAAGGAAGTTAGAGGTAGTTTACTGAGCCAATGCTAACTAGCATTATTGCAATGACAAAGTACCTTCGGAAAGTATTCGGAACCTGTCACTCTGACAAAGCTCCAGAATTCCTCTGTGGAGATGGGAGAACCTTCCCAAAGAACAACCATCTCTGCAGCACTTCACCAATCAAGTCTTTATGGTAGAGTGGCCAGACGGAAGACACTCCTCAGTAAAAGGCACATGACAGCCCGCTTGGAGTTTGCCAAAAGGCACCTAAAGAAACAAGATTCTCTGGTCTGATGAAACCAAGATTGAACGCTTTGTCCTGAATGCCAAGCATCACATCTGGAGGAAACCTTGCACCATCCCTATGGTGTAGCATGGTGGTGGCAGCATCATGCTGTGAGGATGTTTTTTCAGCGGCAAGAACTGGGAGACTAGTCAGGATTGTGGCAAAGATGAACAGAGCAAAGTACAGAGAGATCCTTGATGAAAACCTTCTCCAGAGTGCTCAGGACCTCAGATTGGGGTGAAGGTTCTTCTTCCAACAGGACAACACCCTAAGCACACAGCCAAGACAACAGCCAGAGCCCGGACTTGAACCCGATCAAACATCTCTGGAGACCTGAAATTAGCTGTGCAGCGTCGCTCCCCATCCAACCTGAGAGCTTGAGAGCATCTGCAGAGACGAATTGGAGAAATTCCCCAAATACAGGTGTGCCAAGCTTGTAAAGTCATACCCAAGAAGACTCGATGCTGTAATCACTGCCAAAGGTGCTTCAAACTACTGAGTAAAGGGTCTGAATACTTATGGAAATGTGACATTTCCATTTTTTTTATTTATACATTTGCTAAAATGTCTAAAAAGCTGTTTTTCTTTGTTATTATGATGTCATTGTGGGGTATTGTGTGTAGATTGACAAGGGGGAAAAAACGATTTAATACATTTTAGAATAAAGCTGTAACGTAACAAAATGTGGAATAAGTCAAGGGGTCTGAATACTTTCCGAAGGCACTGTATATGGGATTCTGCATTGCGCTAACGCTAGTAAGCAATTGTTCTAGCGCTAGTTAACAACTTCCTTCAACTGCGCGCAGAGACATAAAAATGGTATCCATGAGCTCATCTGACTCTGGGGAACTAGATGCAGTGCCTCATTTCCAAAATATATCTTTAATCCCCCTGACACAATGAGCCATTCTGTTCTGTTCGCATGCGTAATGGTCACCATAATGTATTGGGTAATCTCTGTAAAGAGATGGAGGGATACGAGACTCAGTCTAAAATAGCTTACCATTTCCTGTGTGCCAAACGCAGAGGCCCAGTTCAAAAGAGTCTGCCCGACGTCATCCATGAAATTCACTTCAAAAGCTGCAACATAGGAACCATTTTAAACAATTGACTATGCGTGCGCAATAACAGCTGACACTTTTTCATAAACATGACACATTTAAATTAATTAGGAAAAATGGCACCATTACACCAGATTGGACAAACTTCCTCTGCCACATCATCATGTGCCCTAGCCTCCTGACAGACCAACATACAGGATATATCTGGGTCCCAAATGGTGCCCTATTTCCTTTACAGTGCATTACTTTTGAGCCAATACTATCCACCCACCCACCTCCGGTGTCGATGGCATCAATGAGAGCGTCTGTGTCTTTGCTGCGGATACAGTCGATGAGCTGTCGGTGGGAACGCTCCCCGGAGCTGTCCAGCCGTCGCAGGCCCGGGATGCGTCCTGTTGAACCAGCGGTGGATTTGGGCAGAGCCTTGCGGCCCTCGAACAGCAGCACCAGCAGCAGGTCCACTAGACGCATGGTGTCCAGAACACAACGCTCGTCCCCCTGCATGGCACTCTCCATGGAGTCAGGCAGCGCAGAGCGTAGCAGATCCTATACACACACACAGGAAATACACACACACACAGAGAGAGACAAAACAAAAACACCACTTCTATTATTATCCCATTATTCTCTTATACTAGTCAGTGTCACTTCAGAATAGCTCTCATTACAATACAGTTCTCTTCACTAATATATTCTGAAATTAGATCCTTTCAACGTTTTATGTTATTTTTATTACTGTTAGCTTTCAAGATATTGCAGTTCATATATTAAACATTCTGTGCCAATAAAATTGCTATGAAATACATGATGAATTCTTACTAATAAAGAAATGTGTCCCAGAGTGCTCATAACCCCAAATACAGCTACCACAAATCAAACTGCAATAATTTGACAAGGCTGAGGACTTAAAATAAAAGCCATCTAATAAAACTCTTCTCAGGGAGTAAGTAGTCTCTGAGATTTGAGCTGGTACTTAAAGACTTACATTGAGAAAAGTATTTTGTCCCAACAATGGGCAATTTGATTTGTAAATGTTTTTTTAACAAGACTAAATGTAAAATGTTCTTACATGAGTGACGAGGGGAGAGCCTCTGCACAGCGTGGACAGCAGGCTAACGATGGTGGACACCTGGTTGGAGAGTTTGGAGTCAGCGGCGGTGGGTTGGGCCCCAGTGGAAGTCCGGCCTGGCTTACAGGTGGAGGAGGGGCCGGAGACCGTGCCCCCTGCTGCCGCCATCCGGGACAGCAGCTCCTCTGTCAGACCGTGCTTGGCCAGTGGCGCGGGGTCCACCCCTCGACGGGTGAACCGGTCCGCCAGGGAGGCAAAGCAGCGCAGAGCACCGTCAGACACCTGTCAATCAATGGGTTGCATTTTCATTAATAACAATGCAATCATTTGCAACTAGACCTTCAAGCTTCTTTCCAGTGATAATTGATTCAATTTCTTTAACGGATTGGATTTATATACCACTTTTCCAGTAGCTCAAAGCACTTTATATAGAAATGGGGGAAACTCATTCATCCACCACCAATGTGCATGGATGACTCCCCCCCCCCCCCAACCGATGACCCCCTGAGTGGGTGTCCAATTCACCTGGTGGTCTTCGTGTTTGAGCAGACTGGAGAGGGACTCCACGCAGGTCTCCAGAGAGGAGTCCTGGGGCTCCATCTTGCTGCACAGGCGAGACACCACAGACATGGCAGAGTGCAGGGTGTCCTTATGGACCAGATGACCGCTATCCCGGATGAAGCTAAGCACACAGTTCAGACCCCCAGCCTCAAACACTGCACCAGACTCCCTGGTACAGATCAGCTCCAGCACCTGACAAATGACACAACAAATAGTCAGCAGAAGAATATATTCAGAATTTATTATTTATGATGCGCAGCCCATCTATTTTACTATGGATTTCACAACGAGGACTCTGCACCTGACTACTTTTGAGTAGGAGCATGTTCTGTAATATTCTACCACATACATGAGCCCTTCCTAAACCAGATATATTTGTTGTGAAATATGACCTACATATTCAAGACCTAATTTGAATAAACTCCTCATACGCATCTTGTGATTTGAATAAAAGGTTCCAGGTAAAGAAAGAGAATGTTTTCTTGCAGGGCGTAACATTTTATTTTTCTTCCACCAGCCACTGTGGCAGGTAGATGAAAAGAAATCTACCAGCCAAAATATTTTTTGGCCATAATTTTTTAAAAAAGACCATGTTTTGTAATGTTTCTAAAACAATAAAATGTATTAAGTAATGTGGTATATTGCTAAATTAAAATTTCATATTTTCTTTTAACAAAAATATCAGATTAAACAAAACGTTCTGCTTCCCCTTTAAGGGTGGGAGATTACTGTGTTAACAGGGCCACTGGAGTCATGTCACGTGTGTCTGTGAGATTTGGGATGTGACTAGTAGTAGACAGTGGCTGCAGTCCAAATTAAAAGTAGACAGCCCTCGGCCCTAAACCCTCAGCTCTTGAATGACGTATTACATTGTCACATCCGAGTGTACCTTAAATGTCCCTTGCCCAAGCGAGGGAGAGTGATGATCGAGTACACGTCCTTGGTGGAAATCTTGAAATTGAGCTTAAAAAACAACCAATCTAAAGCTATTATTGTGCCTAGCAAGCTAACGTAGCTAGTTAACACTCCTGTCAGGTTGCTAGCTAGCTACAGTTACTTATAGCTGGCTAGCTAGTTTTATAGTTTGGTCATTTATTCCAATAAATTTCAGAATTCCCAAAAATCTGTTTATAAAGCTAACAACGTTTTATAGGCTCCTCACTATGAGACTAAGCCAATATGCCAACACTAAAATCAATGTCATCTATACATATTTGTTTTGCAAGCCAGCATCATCATTTTATTTCACATGCCAAAAATACAGCCATGTTGATTAAATGACATCGTGCCACCGGAGTTTGACATGTGACTACAGTTTGCATTGAATTGTGGGTCATGAGTAAATTAGACCAACATTGATGCCTGTGCCTCCAAAGAATGATCTATCAGCACTTCCCTCACAGTGCGCAAAACTGTTGCTGCGCGAGGTGGGATGTAGTATTCGTATTTCTTGGTGCGATTAGCGGCTATGAAACAAAACAGCAGAAATACTTTGAAAACAGCTACTTCAGCATTTTTATGCTAGAAATCACACATATGCTCATACTTGACTTTTGACCATTTTTTTTTACATGCAAATGTACATGCAAATTACATGCAAATGTAATGCTCGCACTGTAGAGCCCTGAAAATTGAACACACGCCAACGTGACTGGTGAAGTAGACATTCTTACTATAGGTCGACCGATTAATCTGAATGGCCGATTAATTAGGGCCGATTTCAAGTTTTCATAACAATCGGTAATCAGCATTTTTGGACACTAGCATTAAACCTATCTTGTAAAAAAAACAATCAATCTTAACATAACCACTAGTTAACTACACATGGTTGATATTACTAGTTTACCTAGCTTGTCCTGCGTTGCATGTAATCAATGCGGTGCCTGTTAATTTATCATCGAATCACAGCCTACTTCGCCAAACGGGTGATGATTTAACAAGCTCATTCGCAAAAAAAAAGCGCTGTCGTTGCACCAATGTACTTAACCATAAACACCAACGCCTTTGTTTAAAATCAATACACAAGTATATATTTTTAAACCTGCATATTTAGTTAACATGCATTTCTTTTAAACTAGGGGAATTGTGTCACTTCTCTTGCGTTCTGTGCAACAGAGTCAGGGTATATGCAGCAGTTTGGGCCACCTGGCTCATTGCGAACTGTATGAAGACTATTTCATCCTAACAAAGACAGCCAACTTCGCCAAACGGGGGATGGTTTATCAAAAGCGCATTTGCGAAAAAAGCACAATCGTTGCACGAATGTACCTAACCATAAACATCAATGCCTTTCTTAAAATCAATACACAGAAGTATATTTTTTTAAACCTGCATATTTAGTTAAAAGAAATCCAGGTTAGAAGGCAATACTAAACTAGGGAAATTGTGTCACTTCTCTTGCGTTCATTGCACGCAGAGTCAGGGTATATGCAACAGTTTGGTCCACCTGGCTTGTTGCGAAATAATTTGCCAGAATTTTACGTAATTATGACATAACATTGAAGGTTGTGCAATGTAACAGGGATATTTAGACTTATGGATGCCATCCGTTAGATATAATACAGAACGGTTCCGTATTTCACTGAAAGAATAAATGTTTTGTTTTAGAAATTATCGTTTCCGGATTTGACCATATTAATGACCTAAGGCTCATATTTCTGTGTGTTATTATATTATAATTAAGTCTATGATTTGATAGAGCAGTCTGACTAAGGCTCGTAAGCATTCATTCAAACAGCACTTTACTGTGTTGCCTAAAGTGCCTGTTAGAAAATCCAATAGTCAAAGGTATATGAAATACAAGTGGTATAGAGAGAATAGTCCTATAATTCCTATAATAACTACAACCTAAAACTTCTTACCTGGGAATATTGAAGACTCATGTTAAAAGGAACCACCAGCTTTCACATGTTCTCATGTTCTGAGCAAGGAACTTAAACGTTAGCTTTTTTACATGGAACATATTGCACTTTTACTTCCTTCAACACTTAGTTTTTTGCCTTATTTCAACCAAATTGAACATGTTTCATTATTTATTTTAGACTAAATTGATTTTATTGATGTATTATATTAAGTTAAAATAAAAGTGTTCATTGTTCATTCAGTATTGTTGTAATTGTCATTATTACACACACACACACATATATATAAAAAAATATTTTACAAAAAAAGAAGTTGGCTGATTAATCGGTATCGGCTTTTTTTGGTCCTCCAATAATCGGTATCGGTGGCGAAAAATCATAAAATCGGTCGACCTCTAATTCTTACCCACCAATACCTAAATCGACCCGCATTTGGCAGGTGTTCATTTTATGCCCTGGTTATGCCCTGAAGCAAACAGTCGATCACATAAATATAAACAAAGCAAGGGAATTGTTTTTATAAAGTAGAACAAAAAAAACGAATTCTCCACACTGGTGTAATGCTCACACAGTGTTTAATAGGATAATGTTTCAAGCACAAATTCGAAATAAAAGCGTACCTTGACACACTGCTCGGCCAGGTCTCTGCTGGTCCTGTTGTTGAGCTCCACCACCACCAGGCGGTTACACAGAGCTTTGATGGCCCCGTCCACGCCCACGATCCTGCGGGTGCACTCAGCCGACACGTCCAGGTAGTATGTGATGGCGCGGGCCGTCACCTCAAGCACGTTGTCCGGGGCGCTTTCGTCCAAGAAGATCTTACACAGGGCGGGGAGGAAGGTGCGTGGGGGACACCTGGGGGACAGAGGAGGGCATATATAACCTTTATTTATACAGGTTATTCTCAATGAGATAAAATCTATTTCGCAAGAGAGGACTAGCTATATAAACATAAGCATCCACGAACAACTCAACAGTAACCAAATAAAAAGGCTTGTGCCGTCATTATAGGCAGTTTGTAAAAGCGCAACATTGTCCTCTCAACAGTATGACTAATGCTTGAGATGTTTGTGAGATACAGTTGACAGTGTGTGTTGGTGGCTCACGTCTCGAAGCAGCGGTCCACGTTGTCAGACATGAGCAATAACATGCAGAGCTGCTCCAGGGCGATCAGCTGCATGTCCCTCTCATCTCCCTGGCCCATCTGGAGCCACTCCAGCAAGGTGTCTGGGTCCACATCCGCCATGATTACCCCCCTGCTACAGCTCCCTATCTGGCACCTAGCCCAATCACTGCTGTGGGCTGAGCTGGGGACTCATCCGCCGGATGGAGAAAACACAGACAGATCCAATCACTGCTCCCTCCTGTGTGTCATGTAGTCTTCCTTCACCTGGGGGGGAGAGGTAGATGGGGGGGAGAGAGAGAGGAGCAGAGAGAGAGAGAGAGAGAGCGAAAGCTGGCGTTTAGTTTAATCATGACTGGCTCAACTTGCAGTTGCCAATGGGATTAAGTAGGGCAAATCAGAGCAACAAAGGTTTGTAGCTAGTTCACGTGACATCTGAAACATGATAATTGCTATAAAGAACTAAGCAACAGTAACTTTTCCTCTCAGGAAAATAACAGGTTTTGGGCCTCACTTCTCTGGGTACTGTATGTAACAATAAAAAAAATGTGACTTCAAAAACCCAAAGTCACTTTACAACATAGAAATCAAGAAAAAAAATAAAACAGGAGTCAAAATAAACATCAGACTAAACAAAAACATGAATAAAAAGAGGGGTGGGCTCAAAGAAGGGAAAGAGTATGATGTATCAGTGTATGGGGAGGGTAGGGTTGGGATAAGAACCCGGTTTAGGGTAAGGGGTGGGATTTGGGTTGGGATATGAACCCGGTTTAGGTTAAGAGGCGGGATTTGGGTTGGGATACGAACCCAGTTTAGGGTAAGGGGCGGGATTTGGGTTGGGATACGAACCCGGTTTAGGGTAAGGGGCGGGATTTGGGTTGGGATAAGAACCCGGTTTAGGGTAAGGGGCGGGATTTGGGTTGGGATACGAACATGGTTTAGGGTAAGGGGCGGGATTTGGGTTGGGATACGAACCCTGTTTAGGGTAAGTGGCAGGATACGAACCCGGTTTAGGGTAAGGGATGGGAATGGAGTTGGGATACAAACCTGGTTTAGGGTAAGGGGCGGGATTGGGGTTGGGATACGAACCCAGTTTAGGGTAAGTGGCGGGATTAGGATACAAACCCGGTTTAGGGTAAGGGGCGGGATTTGGGTTGGGATACGAACCCGGTTTAGGGTAAGGGGTGGGATTAGGATACGAACCCGGTTTAGGGTAAGGGGCATGATTGGGATACGAACCCGGTTAAGGGGCGGGATTGGGATATGAACCGGTTTAGGGGCGGGATTGGGGTTGAGATACAAACCAGGTTTTGGGTAAGGGGTAGGATTGGGGTTGGGATACGAAACCAGGTTTAGGGTAAGGGGTAGGATACGAACCAGGTTTAGGGTAAGGGGTAGGTGCTGCTCAGTATGGTGAAGAGAGGAGTGTCTTTGTAGTGTATTTCTTTGCTTGTATGTGGGTGGGGGGGCGCTTTAGGAGGGACTGAAAGATAATTATGGACTCAAGAGTTACAAATGGCTGGAGTGAGGGAGTTTCAGAGCCTAGGAGCAAGGCAAGATGGTGAGGGCTTTGTAGGTCAGAAGGAGGATTTTATCATCAATGCATTGGGAGACAGTGAGCTATTGGAGTCCACAGAGGACAGGGGTGGAGTGCTGCCAGGATTTAGTGTGGGTCAGGAGTCATGCTGCAGACTGGAGGTATCATCTCCACACACGACTGAGTTCAACTATTTGTGGTTGGGGGTTGGACTATGTTCATTAGGACTTGAAACAGTAAAACAGTGTCCTTTGTTTGAGCCTGGATGGCTATAGGATAAGATGCTTGGGGTAGATCCTCTTATCAATAGATTAATCACAAATTGACAGAGAACATTTGCGGTTTCTACAACTGGCAACTACTGACTCCCACCGAATTGTCTCCCAGAAGTTTTTAGTACTTGTAGGAATTAGGCCTAGGTTCCATTTCTTTTGAGCCACCAACTGAATGTCCAGAAAGGATAGCCCAGAACTAGGTCACTTTTATCTATCTTACATCTATAGTCTAACTGACAATAGAGACACACTAATAATGTGCAGACAGCCCATCTCCTTACTTTTGACATTATCATTATTCAAGTACCTAGCTAATGTCACAAAAACAAGTCACAAATCCATTATTATTAGTAACACCAGAAAGTACAGCAAACAGGTCTTTATATAGACCTAACTAACTAGCTACAGTTGCTAGTTAATTCCATCATGACTTGGTTCGCTTTTACTGCAGAGAAGTTTAGCAAACGTAATTTACTGACATTACAGTTGTGAAAGAACTGCTAGTTAACGTTAAGTGGCAGCATAACAATTTATACTGCATAGCTAGCTAGCGTAAACAACCTAACGTTTGCTATAAGGCTTGGCTACACTTAGCTAGGTACTGGCTAACTAGCCCAGTTCTATCAACATAACGTTAGCCATCTGTCCACGAAGACAAATAACGTATTACCTGTTGTAGTTAGTTTACTGTTAGATGACTAACGTTAGCATTTAACCGGTTACTTGTTAGCTAATACAAGTCAATTAATTCAATAACTACTACTTCATGCTCAACGACATAATATATCAAACACAGCAGACTGTATAGGAGGACGCCAACATTTGCGTGTTATTTTGGTTAATCTGTACATCACTAGACAGCTAAATTTACGTTACCGTACCTAGTTCATCCTACCGAGTCAGATTAACAGTAGTTAGTCGCCTAAAATCAAACAATGAAACTGCTACAACAATTACTAACATGTATATTCTGCGGATTGAATAATACAGAAGAGTTCAAAACATGGTCGTAATACAATGTTACAATGCATGGCCTGACCATCAACACATAATCCGCGAGGATTCAGTTCCAAGAGAGCCCAAGGCCGCAACACTTCTGTCAGTCATAACACGTAGGAAAAACTAGGTTGCTCGGTTTACAACACAAACATAGTAGATACACACTCACCGTCTTTCAGATGACGAAAAATAAAATGAAGGCCGATTAAATACAATAGTGCGTAAAGGTACAATCCAACCTAAGGGGAATAAAATACGTAATTCACAGTTATTTTTACCGAGCCATAAAGGTCAAAGTGGACAGTAATGCAATACATAAATTCAGGCGAAATGGAGAGCAGTCGAGGTAAACGAGTTGGCTCTCCGTCGTATGCATCACGAGGCTACGCAGCGTCCTACTGTATTCTCTATTCACGGGCTGACAGCATTGCGGCTATATGCCAGGGGGCGCTAGCTACAATACGTGGAAAAGCACAGAGACCCCATTTCAAGAATAACTTTATTTATGTAAAGGATGGACCTACAGTTCCAGTCAAAAGTTTGGACACGCCTACTCATGTATAATTATAGTGAAGACATCAAAACGATTAAATAACACATATGGAATCATGTGGTAACCTTTGTCATCAAGGCAAAGGGTGGCTACTTTGAAGAATCTAAAATATATTTTGATTTGTTTAACACTTTTTTGCTTACTACATGATTCCATATGTGTTATTTCATAGTTTTGATGTCTTCACTACTATTCTACAATGTAGAAAATAGTAAAAATAAAGAAAAACCCTGGAATGAGTAGGTGTGTCCAAACTTTTGACTGGTACTGTACATACTCAATTGGTGTCATTCATGAATATTGCAGTCAGTCAGACAGAACATGCTAAATGCAGAATACATGCATACAGTATGTTAACATACCCTCACATATGTTATAGACAACGACAAATGAAGCAATGAATACAACACATTTTGGTTTTATTCACCCACTGCCATTAGAAAATAATATGTTAATTGCACCCAATATTTCTATTTGTACAGTTTACAAAATAAATGGCCAGGCTAACATTTTACAGTATCCTCACAGGCACAAATGCAGTATGAAAGTGCTAAACAGCCCGAGCAAAAGCCAAGCTGAAAGCAGGACAATGTCCTCCATACCAGATTTTTTTTTTGTTGCATACATTTTTTCATTTGTTGTGTTAACTTTCTGAACTTTCTGAACCACCTTCCCACGATTGACTGATCCAATATTATACTGTCAATTCAATTTTAATTGCATTTGATTGAAATTCGATGCATGCATCCATTTCATAAACCACTATTCTGATTAGTGTTTCTTTGGAGCAGAACTTATTTTGACATACATTCTATCACACTTAGCAACCCAGGATATTTATGTAGGGTAACTTAACATGAACACAGAGGATTCTGGTAGTAACGATAAAGTGATGCTGCTAACTGACTGCTGGCTATGTGGATCTCTATGCAGCCCTTTTAATGTAGTCAGTGACCATAATACAGTGCTAAGATTATGACCATTATAATGTTAACTTAATAACAAAGTTTTGATTGCTGGCTGGACATGTAGTTACAACATTAAACAGTATGATAAATGCAATGCCATTTCAAGAACATCAGTGCAGGGGTTCTATTGTTCTGTGGACACACTGCTCTGTACAGTTCAATTAGTCTTAAAAAAAAACAAAAAAACATTTCAGTACATGGTAGTTTACATTGATTGACCTGTATTGCTATGGCAATTCAAACCTAAGTTGTGTTGGAGAATGAAGTTAACACAGATAAGGGTTTTTCTTCAACAGTCTACAATTATGACAGTAGTGTGTATGTATGTATGCTGTATCTCTTTCAGCTTTGAAAATGTCTGTATAATATATGTATAGACTGCCTCTCTACATAATATGATGACAGCCATTCAAATGATATGACAAAACAAATACTGTAGACATCCAATCATGGATGCCAAGCAAAGTTTAGATGTGAATGAAAATGCTGTGGTTAGAGGTGAACTAATGTTTCCCTCACTGATTGAACAGGGGTGTGTGTATTCACTAGGAAGCAAACAGGCCGAAACGGAGAGGGACCTACCTGAATTTGTCCATAAGAAATACTTGTTTTCCTTTTCCGTTTTGCTACAGTCCAAAATGTTTTGCTACACTTTGCACTAATGAATACTCCCCACATAGGATATGACTAACCACAGACCTTTTCCCTGTGTCAACCTAGCAGCAGCATTTGAGCTCCCTGGTTAGGGATCTGTGTCCGATGATGACATTGAGGGAATGACAACAGAGTAAAGACATAGAGATTAAACAATTAAAATGAACTCTATTCTACCATGAAATTAAACTATACAAAGTCATACAATTATTGTTACGGCACTGTCCTTGATCTGTGTCTGGCTTTAGTGACTATTAAAAATATTAATGCGGTAAGAATCCTACTATGGCCTCCCGAGTGGTGCAACGGTCTAAGGCACTGCATTGCAGTGGTGAGGCGTCAATACAGACCTGACTGTGTCGGAGCCGGCCGCGAATGGGAGACCCATGAGGCGGCACACAATTGGGCAAGCGTCGTCCGGGTTAGGAGAGGGTTTGGATGGCCTCGTCCCATCACGCTCTAGTGACTCCTTGTGGCAGGCCGGTCGCATGCAAGCTGACTTTGGTTGTCAACTGGACCATGTTTCTTCCGACACATTGGTGCAGCTTTCTTCCAGGTTAAGCGAGCAGCTGTGTCAAGAAGCAGTGTGGCTTGGCAGGGTCGTGTTTTGGAGGACGTATGACTCTCAACCTTCGCCTCTACCGAGTCCAAACGGCAGTTATATCCTTCCTGTTTTGCCCTGTCCGGGGGTATCATCGGATGGGGCCACAGTGTCTCCTGACCCCTCCTGTCTCAGCCTCCAGTATTTATGCTGCAGTAGTTTATGTGTTGGGGGGCTATGGTCAGTTTGTTATATCTGGAGTACTTCTCCTGTCTTATCCGGTGTCCTGTGTGAATTTAAGTATGCTCTCTCTAATTCTCTCCTTCTCTCTTTCTTTCTCTCTCTCGGAGGACCTGAGCCCTAGGACCATGCGTCAGGACTACCTGGCATGATGACTCCTTGCTGTCCCCAGTCCACCTGGCCTTGCTGCTGCTCCAGTTTCAACTGTTCTGCCTGCGGCTATGGAACCCTGACCTGTTCACCGGACATGCTACCTGTCCCAGACCTGCTGTTTTCAACTCTCTAGAGACCGCAGGAGCGGTAGAGATACTCTTAATGATCGGCTATGAAAAGCCAACTGACATTTACTCCTGAGGTGCTGACTTGCTGCACCCTCGATAACTACTGTGATTATTATTATTTGACCATGCTGGTCATTTATGAACATTTGAACATCTTGGCCATGTTCTGTTATAATCTCCACCCGGCACAGCCAGAAAAAGACTGGCCACCCCTCATAGCCTGGTACCTCTCTAGGTTTCTTCCTAGGTTTTGGCCTTTCTAGGGAGTTTTTCCTAGCCACCGTGCTTCTACACCTGCATTGCTTGCTGTTTGGGGTTTTAGGCTGGGTTTCTGTACAGCACTTTGAGATATCAGCTGATGTACGAAGGACTATATAAATACATTTGATTTGATTTTGAGTTGCAGCAATGGAACCAGACTGTAACTACCATTCGGATAAGAATCATACTAAGATAAAGTGACGGTATGCACTAATAATGACAACATGTGGGTGTTTCTGTTTCATGTCTGCTCATGATAACTAAGCATTAATTTCTGTAAATATAGGCTCACAAGAAATTGGTCTTGAATTGAATGCTGGGTGAGGTCTTGCTGGGTACTTGGGGCTGTGTGGCCTTGGTATTGACACTATCTTGGTTGCCCTTGACAGCAGCCTCCAGCCTTGCCTTCATGTGGGGTGAGGATGCCATCAGGGCCTTGAAGACGGACGAGTGCTGGGGGCCAATGCGCATCAGGTCCTGCAGGCCGGACTCATGCAGGTCGCAGGGGCAGAGAGCAGGGTGTTCTCATCCAGCAGACAAGAAATTAGGCTGGGAAGGAGAATGGCCACCAACTAGGAACCTGGAGGTCAAAGATCAAAACACAACCAAAATAAGACTATGCATCATGGGACAGAAAGACAGAACAATTGGAAAGGAAAGAAAAATATCAACCAATCCATATTTGACACCCATTATCCAACCTGGGAACGTATCATTGTTTTCCACTTCAGCATCTAGAAAAGCTGCCGAATAATATTGACCACTAATGACCACAGCATTCAGGAGTCTGAGGTAACTTAGCCTACTCACGGTGTGTCTCGTCTGCAGAAAATACCAGAGCATCCAGGGTCCTGACTCCATCCTGGATGGCCTGGAGCTCCTCGGGGCTCTGGGGCATGCTCTCCACACCCTGGAGGTGTCCCACCACGCAGCCCTCCAGGGTCCTGACTCCATCCTGGATGGCCTAGAGCTCCTCGGGGCTTTGGGGCATCCTCCTCTCCACACCCTGAAGGTGTCCTACCACACAGCCCTCCAGGGTCCTGACTCCATTCTGGATGGCATAGAGCTCCTCGGGGCTTTGGGGCATCCTCCTCTCCACACCCTGAAGGTGTCCTACCACACAGCCCTCCAGGGTCCTGACTCCATCCTGGATGGCATGGAGCTCCTCGGGGCTTTGGGGCATCCTCCTCTCCACACCCTGGAGGTGTCCCACCACACAGCCCTCCAGGGTCCTGACTCCATCCTGGATGGCCTGGAGCTCCTCGGGGCTCTGGGGCATCCTCCTCTCCACACCCTGGAGGTGTCCCACCACACAGCCCTCCAGGGCCTGGATGAAGGGCACCACCCCCGTCTGGCTCTGGTACACTGACATCAGCAGCTGGTAACTCCTGCTGAGCACCTGAGGAAGAGTAGAGAGCTGGTGTAGAGTCAGCTGTGGATAACGCCTTTACATATGCTTTACATATGAGAATCAGTAGGGAGAATATCTTTGCATTGAACGCTTGAAGAGAATGTAATACTGAGGAACTTAGAATAGTAGAAAAGTTGACTCTTAAAATACTTTTATAGTCATCATAAGACAGTGGGTCACCAAGGAGTCCTAAAAAGCTGTCTTGTGCTTTAGTTTTGTATTACTGCTGAACTATTTAGTGCTGAGTTTCTACAGGGTCTTTAGAATCCAGGATGGCTTAAAACATGTCTATGCAGCGTGTTTGCAGTGGCTGGGCTGTGGTGACTTCAGAACTGGCAGACAGCAGGAAGATGGTGAGAGCTGTCAACAGACTGATCTCAGCCACCGCAGGGTTGGGCTTATCTGTTAACAGAGACAGGGACACAAAGATAATAATTCATCCAGTTAGAATCTGACTGAACTTAATACAATTTATAATGGAATTGTGCATTCTGAATCCGTATTTTTACTTGTAAACCCATGACCAAACTTGGAATGCAATTAAGGAACTTAAAATGGAATTGCGCACATGTAGACTTTCAAACCAAAGGCCATGACATTTGATGTAGGCTGGTTTGTTTGATCAAGTTTTCCTTGTGATGTGGCCTTCCATGTCGTAACTGACTGCGTGTGTGTGTGGAGGGGAGGTGGGGGTGATTGGTTGTGTGTGTGTGGTTGTGTGTGTGTGTGCGTGTGCGTGATTCTGTTTTCTATGTGATGTGCCGTCCCATTCTGCTACGCCCCTGACTCCATACCTGAGTCCCAGAAGTCCAACAGGGTGTTGAGGGCACAGTGCAGCATGTGGGCTCAGGCCTCGCAGCTCTTCTCTGAGCGACTCATGGGGGAGGAGGCACCACCTGGCCCAGAGCCAGGACACCACAGGACTGCTGGACTAATTTGCTTAGCACTCCCATCAACAGGTATGGTAGTGTAGGCAGGATGGATACACTACTTCTGAGGGGAGAAGAGAGAGGGTTTAACTATTAACCACAGGTTAACCACAGCACCATAGAAAAGACAAGAGAGAGGTGAGGAGGAGCCATCTCCCCGAACCATCTCCTTCTCTGCTGCCCCGTCATCCACTGGGAGAAAGCTGGGGGTGACGGGCCGTGACAGGTTGGCAGGGATGTTGTCCACCACGATGAAGTCAGTGCTGTTGAGCCACAGGGCCGTGGTCTGGAAGATAGGAGCCCAGGAACTGCAGTAGTGGTGTCTGGCCTGCTCCACTGTCTCTGCTGTGCAGAACGTCCCTCTTGACAAACACACACAAAATGGTTAAACCAATGCAATATCCCATCCCAACTACAGGCAAACATTGATTAATAACTCAGAGCATCTACCGACATGAACTACTCTCTACCCACATGAACCATCATCTACCCAGTGACACAGACAACCCCACCAGGCCCAGAACACGACCTGTAGCCTGTAGTGCTGTAGAAATGTCCTGCTAGTGTCCTCACCTGTAGCCTTTAGTAATGTCCTGCTAATGTCCTCACCTGTAGCTTATAGTGCTGTAGTCATGTCCTGCTAGTGTCCTCACCTGTAGCCTGTAGTGCTGCAGTCATGTTCTGCTAGTGTCCTCACCTGTAGCCTGTAGTGCTGTAGTCATGTCCTGCTAGTGTCCTCACCTGTAGCCTGTAGTGCTGTAGTCATGTCCTGCTAGTGTCCTCACCTGTAGTGCTGTAGTCATGTCCTGCTAGTCTCCTCACCTGTAGCGCTGTAGTAATGTCCTGCTAGTGTCCTCACCTGTAGCCTGTAGTACTGTAGTCATGTCCTGCTAGTGTCCTCACCTGTAGCCTGTAGTGCTGCAGTCATGTTCTGCTAGTGTCCTCACCTGTAGCCTGTAGTGCTGCAGTCATGTTCTGCTAGTGTCCTCACCTGTAGCCTGTAGTGCTGTAGTCATGTCCTGCTAGTGTCCTCACCTGTAGCCTGTAGTGCTGTAGTCATGTCCTGCTAGTGTCCTCACCTGTAGCCTGTAGTGCTGCGGGTCATGTCCTGCTAGTGTCCTCACCTGTAGCCTGTAGTGCTGTAGTCATGTCCTGCTAGTGTCCTCACCTGTAGTGCTGTAGTAATGTCCTGCTAGTCTCCTCACCTGTAGTGCTGTAGTCATGTCCTGCTAGTCTCCTCACCTGTAGCGCTGTAGTCATGTCCTGCTAGTGTCCTCACCTGTAGCCTGTAGTGCTGCAGTCATGTCCTGCTAGTGTCCTCACCTGTAGTGCTGTAGTAATGTCCTGCTAGTCTCCTCACCTGTAGTGCTGTAGTCATGTCCTGCTAGTCTCCTCACCTGTAGCGCTGTAGTAATGTCCTGCTAGTCTCCTCACCTGTAGTGCTGTAGTCATGTCCTGCTAGTGTCCTCACCTGTAGCCTGTAGTGCTGCAGTCATGTCCTGCTAGTGTCCTCACCTGTAGCCTGTAGTGCTGCAGTCATGTCCTGCTAGTGTCCTCACCTGTAGCGCCATAGTAATGTCCTGCTAGTCTCCTCACCTGTAGTGCTGTAGTCATTTCCTGCTAGTCTCCTCACCTGTAGTGCTGCAGTCATGTCCTGCTATTCTCCTCACCTGTAGCGCTGTAGTAATGTCCTGCTAGTGTCCTCACCTGTAGCCTGTAGGGCTGTAGTCATGTCCTGCTAGTGTCCTCAACTGTAGCCTGTAGTGCTGCAGTCATGTTCTGCTAGTGTCCTCACCTGTAGTGCTATAGTAATGTCCTGCTAGTCTCCTCACCTGTAGTGCTGTAGTCATGTCCTGCTAGTGTCCTCACCTGTAGTGCTGCAGTCATGTCCTGCTAGTGTCCTCACCTGTAGCCTGTAGTGCTGTAGTCATGTCCTGCTAGTGTCCTCACCTGTAGCCTGTAGTGCTGCAGTCATGTTCTGCTAGTGTCCTCACCTGTAGCCTGTAGTGCTGTAGTCATGTCCTGCTAGTGTCCTCACCTGTAGCCTGTAGTGCTGCAGTCATGTTCTGCTAGTGTCCTCACCTGTAGCCTGTAGTGCTGTAGTCATGTCCTGCTAGTGTCCTCACCTGCAGCCTGTAGTGCTGCAGTCATGTCCAATTTGTAAGTCGCTCTGGATAAGAGCGTCTGCTAAATGACTTAAATGTAAATGTAAAAATGTCCTGCTAGTGTCCTCACCTGTAGCCTGTAGTGCTGTAGTCATGTCCTGCTAGTGTCCTCACCTGTAGCGCTGTAGTAATGTCCTGCTAGTGTCCTCACCTGTAGCCTGTAGGGCTGTAGTCATGTCCTGCTAGTGTCCTCACCTGTAGCCTGTAGTGCTGCAGTCATGTTCTGCTAGTGTCCTCACCTGTAGTGCTATAGTAATGTCCTGCTAGTCTCCTCACCTGTAGTGCTGTAGTCATGTCCTGCTAGTCTCCTCACCTGTAGTGCTGCAGTCATGTCCTGCTATTCTCCTCACCTGTAGCGCTGTAGTAATGTCCTGCTAGTGTCCTCACCTGTAGCCTGTAGGGCTGTAGTCATGTCCTGCTAGTGTCCTCACCTGTAGCCTGTAGTGCTGCAGTCATGTTCTGCTAGTGTCCTCACCTGTAGTGCTATAGTAATGTCCTGCTAGTCTCCTCACCTGTAGTGCTGTAGTCATGTCCTGCTAGTGTCCTCACCTGTAGTGCTGCAGTCATGTCCTGCTAGTGTCCTCACCTGTAGCCTGTAGTGCTGTAGTCATGTCCTGCTAGTGTCCTCACCTGTAGCCTGTAGTGCTGCAGTCATGTTCTGCTAGTGTCCTCACCTGTAGCCTGTAGTGCTGTAGTCATGTCCTGCTAGTGTCCTCACCTGTAGCCTGTAGTGCTGCAGTCATGTTCTGCTAGTGTCCTCACCTGTAGCCTGTAGTGCTGTAGTCATGTCCTGCTAGTCTCCTCACCTGTAGCCTGTAGTACTGTAGTCATGTCCTGCTAGTGTCCTCACCTGTAGCCTGTAGTGCTGTAGTCATGTCCTGCTAGTGTCCTCACCTGCAGCCTGTAGTGCTGCAGTCATGTCCAATTTGTAAGTCGCTCTGGATAAGAGCGTCTGCTAAATGACTTAAATGTAAATGTAAAAATGTCCTGCTAGTGTCCTCACCTGTAGCCTGTAGTGCTGTAGTCATGTCCTGCTAGTGTCCTCACCTGTAGCGCTGTAGTCATGTCCTGCTAGTGTCCTCACCTGTAGCCTGTAGTGCTGTAGTCATGTCCTGCTAGTGTCCTCACCTGTAGCCTGTAGCGCTGTAGTCATGTCCTGCTAGTGTCCTCACCTGTAGCCTGTAGTGCTGCAGTCATGTCCTGCTAGTGTCCTCACCTGTAGCCTGTAGTGCTGCAGTCATGTCCTGCTAGTGTCCTCACCTGTAGCGCTATAGTAATGTCCTGCTAGTGTCCTCACCTGTAGTGCTGTAGTCATATCCTGCTAGTCTCCTCACCTGTAACGCTATAGTAATGTCCTGCTAGTGTCCTCACCTGTAGCCTGTAGGGCTGTAGTCATGTCCTGCTAGTGTCCTCACCTGTAGCCTGTAGCGCTGTAGTAATGTCCTGCTAGTGTCCTCACCTGTAGCCTGTAGTGCTGTAGTCATGTCCTGCTAGTGTCCTCACCTGTAGCCTGTAGTGCTGCAGTCATGTCCTGCTAGTGTCCTCACCTGTAGTGCTGCAGTCATGTCCTGCTAGTGTCCTCACCTGTAGCCTGTAGTGCTGTAGTCATGTCCTGCTAGTGTCCTCACCTGTAGTGCTGCAGTCATGTCCTGCTAGTGTCCTCACCTGTAGCCTGTAGTGCTGTAGTCATGTCCTGCTAGTGTCCTCACCTGTAGCCTGTAGTGCTGTAGTCATGTTCTGCTAGTGTCCTCACCTTTAGCCTGTAGTGCTGTAGTAATGTCCTGCTAGTGTCCTCACCTGTAGCCTGTAGTGCTGTAGTCATGTCCTGCTAGTGTCCTCACCTGTAGCCTGTAGTCATGTCCTGCTAGTGTCCTCACCTGTAGCCTGTAGTGCTGTAGTCATGTCCTGCTAGTGTCTTCACCTGTAGCGCTGTAGTCATGTCTTGCTTAGTGTCCTCACCTGTAGTGCTATAGTCATGTCCTGCTAGTGTCCTCACCTGTAACAGGTAGCTGTGTTGAGTAGTCCTGGGGAGGGGTGAGGAGAGTGTAGTCCTGCAGGGCAGCCAGACAAAGACGGCTCAGAGTAGCCGGGTCAGTCTGGACTAGCTTCAACAGCCCTGCTCCTCCAGCACCCCCACAGCCCTCTTCTAGCAGCGAGGAACCAGCCCGCTCCCCCTGCCTCTCTGGGCCTGGGATGGGGTTCTCCCTCTGTCTGCTGCTTCTCCAGCACCCCCACAGCCCTCCTCTAGCAGCGAGGAACCAGCCCGCTCCCCCTGCCTCTCTGGGCCTGGGATGGGGTTCTCCCTCTGTCTGCTGCTTCTCCAGCACCCCCACAGCCCTCCTCTAGCAGGGGGAAACCAGCCCGCTCCCCCTGCCTCTCTGGACCTGGGATGGGGTTCTCCCTCTGTCTGCTGCTTCTCCAGCACCCCCACAGCCCTCCTCTAGCAGGGGGAAACCAGCCTGCTCCCCCTGCCTCTCTGGGCCTGGGATGGGGTTCTCCCTCTGTCTGCTGCTTCTCCAGCACCCCCACAGCCCTCCTCTAGCAGGGGGAAACCAGCCTGCTCCCCCTGCCTCCCTGGGCCTGGGATGGGGTTCTCCCTCTGTCTGCTGCTTCTCCAGCACCCCCACAGCCCTCCTCTAGCAGGGGGAAACCAGCCTGCTCCCCCTGCCTCCCTGGGCCTGGGATGGGGTTCTCCCTCTGTCTGCTGCTGCTCTGTACCACCACAATGTACACCTAGGAGAAGAGCCAGAAAACACAGTGAAGAGGCAGACAACACAAAACGGCAATACAGTCAGGGTTAGTATTTTTACATTTTAGTAATTTAGCAGACCCTCTTATCCAGAGCGACTTACAGAGTGACTTAAGTGCATGCATCTTAAGATAGCTAGGTGGGACAACCACATACCACAGTCATAGTAAGTACATTTTTCCTCAATTAAGTAGTTGTCAACAAAGTCCGAGCTGGTAAGGGGGGAAAAGTCAAGCGCGAGTGTGAAGTGCGAGTGCTTTTTTTTGGCGGTGGGGAGGTCGGGGTGAGGAGGAGGTGCGAGCTGGGGGTGCTGTGAGATTATTTAAGATACTCTTTGAAGAGGTAGGGTTTCAGACATTTTTGGACGATGGCCATGGACTCTGCTGTCCTAGCTTCAGGGGGAATCTTATTCCACCATTTGGGTGCCCGGACAGAGAAGAGCTTGGACTGGGCTGAGAGGGCGCTGCCCTCCCGTAGGGGTGGGAGGGCCATGAGACCAGAGGTGGCAGAATGGAGTACTCAGGTTGGGGTGTGTTGTTCCTGCGCAGCAGTGCCTTGATCAGGGTCACAGCGTGCTCTGACACCTCCAGGGCTTCCTTCTGGGCCAGCTGTCTCAAACAGGCCACCACAGCACGACGCAGAGAGAGGTAAGAGCTGCACAGGTTCACCTACACACACACACCACACACACAGACACACAGACACACACAGGGACACGCATGCATGCATACAGTATATACATACACACACACACACACACACACAGAGAGAAAACAATACGCACAGAGACACACGCACACAGACATCAACACACACTTAAGCAACACAGCATATCAAGGCTACATAGAGACCCTAACACCTGTAGAGAGGGTGACCATTCTCTCTGTGTTTTAAAGTGATAGTAGCACATGGAGAGTCTCATAATAAAGGAGCGATTAGCACTTTGGTTGAAACATAACAATTCATAGCATAGAAGAAGTGAACTAAGAGTGAGTCAGATCACATTTCATTATAGGACCCAGTCTATCCATCTTAACAGTGTGACTACTCCTCTGTTCAAAACCCCAGTAGAAACACTATCATAGATTATTAATAAATGTTCAGCTCAACATCATGCTGGAATGGATACAAAATAATAATTGCTGTGAGCAACTAGCGAAACCAAAATATCAGGGATATTTCAACAAGCAATTACTTTCAAAGTTTGTGTGTCAACAACTGAATCCCAAATGATTTTGCCTGCTAACTGGAAAATCCTATTTCAAACCAGGGGTTGACAGAAAAGAGAACAGACTGTGAGTTACACAGCAGAAGACAAACAACAAGCAACAGAAAAGTGTTATTAGCTCCCTGGGAGAGGAGACTAGAAACAAGTCCTCCCTGGTGCCATGATGCTGTTAATCATCCTGTCATATCAAACAAACAGAATCCCCTTTAGAGGAGAGGGGAGGAGTATTAGCCTGGTTCTAGATCAGTTATTGCGGTCTTGCCAACCCCTATAATCATTGTTAGGTCATTGTCAACAAGTTGGCAAGACAGCGCCAACAGATCTGGGACCAAGCTAGAGGAGTGTGGGAAAAATCTGACAGCTGAGATACTGGGAATTATAGTTGTACTTGCATCAGTGACCACATGATATGTTGTTTGCTGTTTAGACCAGTGTCATCAATCAATCTTTACTACTTATGGTCATTTGGTCATGGTCATCATTTTTCAGAACTCACTGCTCTGATAAATAGAGCAAAAAGCAGTTGACAGAGACTAGTGACTGTTTTTGCCCCTTGACCTAAACTAGTGATCTGATTAGCCATTCATTGTGAAGAGAAGACCTTGAGAAACGATCCACTGATGCAAAACAAATCCTTGGCACTACCCCTGATAGAGGGCTGTCAGGGAGGGAAGGAAGGAAGGAAGGAGGGAGGGAGGGAAAGAAGGAAGGAATGAGGGAGGGAGAGAGGGAAGGAAGGAACAACTCCTGAGTGGCGCAGCGATCTAAGGCACTGCATCTCAGTGCAAGAGGCGTCACTACAGTCCCTGGTGACGGCCGTGATTGGGAGTCCCATAGGGCGGCGCACAATTGGCACAGCGTTGTCCGGGGTAACCCGTCATTGTAAATAAGAGAGTCTCATAATAAAGAGTCTCTTTAAATAAAGATTACATTTTAAAAAAGAAGGAAGGAAGGACGTCATCAGTTCATGCTCGCTGTGGATGCCTGATCGGGTTAGTTCAAACTCACAGAAGATAAACTAAAAGAAACAAAAAAGGACAACCAAAGTGAAAATCAACAGGGTGACAAAGAAAACACTGATAAGAAAGTAGGCTCAACATGGACAAAAGTAAAAAACTTCCCCTGACTTGCTTTTTTTTTATAGCATCTGTGAACGAACGGGTCTGTTCAGATGGTCGCCATAGGGGTTCAAATATCTAGGAATCACAACTGATAATGACTTAAGAAATGTGTACAAGCTTAACTACTCTGCCTTGGTTCAGAAGGTGGTGGATGACTTGAATAGATGGAGATATCTGCCTCTCACAGTATTTGGGAGAATTAGCTGCATTAAGATGAACATTCTGCCTAAGATGATGTACCTATTTTATATCTTTACCCATATCCCTACCCGAGAGTTTCTTTAAGTCCTTTAACAAGACCATGAGACAATTTGTATGGAACCGTAAAACCCCAAAGGTGAGCCTGGACAAATTAACGCGGGATTATAGTCTCCGCTACCAAATTTCAAGATGTACTACTGGCCAGTGCAAATGATATTCATTTCATTCCTATTTCAAACTGAACCAGCCCCTTATTGGACTCAGATGGAAATGTTTGCTCTTAATGAAGAGGTTGGGAGTAATATTATCTACAAGTGGAACCCCAAGACTATATCAACAAAAACAAGCAATCCCTGTACCATCAATTTAGTAAAATCTTGGTATGAAATTATTGAAGTTATTTGGTCTGAAACAAGACTTGTCACCCAAAACACCCCTGTGGCAAACAGACTCCTGACAATAATCTTGGATAGCAACATTTTTCATTGTTGGCATGAGAAGGGAATAACACATTTAGAACGTTGTTTTTTGATGGGGTACTTATGTCATTTAGAACATTGTTATATAGATGGGGACCTTATGTAATTTAGAACATTGTTATATAGATGGGGACCTTATGTCATGTACAACATCGTTATATAGATGGGGACCTTATGTCATTTAGAACATTGTTATATAGATGGGGACCTTATGTCATTTAGAACATTATTATATAGATGGGGACCTTATGTCATTTAGAACATTATTATATAGATGGCATACTTATGTCATTTAGAACATTGTTATGTAGATGGGGACCTTATGTCATTTAGAACATTGTTATATAAATGGGGTACTTATGTCATTTAGAACATTGCTATATAGATGGGGTACTTATGTCATTTGAGCAACATAAAGAGAAATAACAGTTATCCAATAATCATTTATTTTGTTATTTACAGATAAGAAACTTTCTCAGAAGCACTTTTGGAGATATGACTTTACCAAACCTAACAATGACACACACATATTTGTATTAAGAGTGTACTCATTGCTAATGCAACAATGCCCAAAACCAGATGTACGTAAATCGAGAGAGTGATGTTTGTGACACCCTGGCCTTTATTATTGAGGTCCCTTTCCCACTTGTCCCTGAAATATGCCTTCTGGGTAACTTCACAAATGTAAATGAGGAATAACTTCAAAATCAAATTGACAGAAATCGCCATTGCCACTGCAAGAAAATGTGTTGCATTGACATGGAAATCGGATTCCCCTCTCCCAATTACAAGAAGGAACTTACCAACATAGAATAATCCAACAAGATCTCCTGTATGAGAGAGAATGCTTCCATCACAACAGAGGTGCTCAAACACTCTCTGGGGCTGCCTGGTTTAACACATTTTTATTTTATTTAAATGTCATCAACATTCAAAAAAAGAACTGTGTTCAACTAGGTAGTTCTATTTCTATAGAGTGTGTTGGAGTGTGTGTGTGTGTGTGTGTGTGTGTGTGTGTGTGTGTGTGTGTGTGTGTGTGTGTGTGTGTGTGTGTGTGTGTGTGTGTGTGTGTGTGTGTGTGTGTGTGTGTGTCTGAGTGATTGCTGACACCAGCCTAATGGAATCATTAGCTCAATAGCTTAGCATTAGCTAATTAGCTACCTAGGATCCTTCACGTCCTCTTCTCCATCCTCTCCTCCTTTTGAAAAAAGTCAAAGGTATAGTCGAGGAGGGGAGTCTAGGGAAGGAAACAAATGCGCTTGTATGAAATGAGTCTTGTTCTCTAGCCCGTCATCAGGCAAATGACGTTTACAGAGGTGGAATCCCAGAATACATGTGTAAAGCGGAAAAAGACATGTAGCTCGTTGTGCTAGACATTTTATAGACAGAAGGATAAGAGGCTTATCATTTTTAAATGTGTGCATGCTTTTCATCAAAGAAAACAATTTATTTGTCACGATCGCTATCCTCAAACTCCCTGTCATAAATCGACCAAGGCGCAGCGTGCATGTAGTTGTCACGCCCTGACCTTAGTATTCTTTGTTTTCTTTATTATTTTTGGTTAGGTCAGGGTGTGACAAGGGTGATAAATGTTTTTTGTCCTGTCTATGGTTAGTTGCCTGTGTCAGCACTATTATTATATAGCTTCACGTTCGTTTTGTGGTTTTTGTATAGTTTGTTCTGTGTTCTTTCTTCATTAAAGAAGATGTATTCAAATCACGTTGCGCTTTGGTCTCATCGCTATAACGAACGTGACAGAATCACCCACCAACCAAGGACTAAGCAGCGTGGTATCGGGCAGCAGCGAGTTCTGGACTCCTGGACATGGGAGGAGATTTTGGATGGAAAAGGACCCTGGGCACAGGCTGGGGAATATCGCCGCCCCAAGGCAGAGCTGGAGGCAGCGAAAGCTGAGCGGCGGCGATATGAGGAGGCAGCACGGCAGCGCGACAGGCACGAGAGGCAGCCACAAAAACATTTTTGGGGGTGGCACACGGGGAGTGTGGCAGAGTCAGGTTGGAGACCTGAGCCCACTCCTCGTGCTTATTTTAAGCAGCACGTTACTGGTCAGGCACCGTGTTATGCGGTTAACCGCACGGTGTCACCAGTACGCGCCCATAGCCCGGTGCGCTATAGGACAGCCCCCCGAAAGTGTCATGCGAGTGTGGTCATCCAGCCAGGGCGTGTTGTACCGGCCCAGCATGTCTGGTCTCCGGTACGCCGTTTCGGTCCAGGGTATCCTGTGCCGGCTCTGCGTGCTGTGTCTCTGGGGCACTGGGAGGGTGCAGTGCGTCCTATGCCTGTGCTCCGCTCGTGCTGGGCTCACCCACAGCCCGGTTCAACCTGTGCCTGCACTCTGGAGGGTCCGGGCTAGAGTAGTCATCCAGCCTGGGGGAGTGGTGCCAAGGCTGCGCACCAGAGCTCCAGTGCTCCCCCACAGCCCGGTCCTTCTGGTGCCTCCTCCAAGCACCAGGCCTCCTGTAGGTCTCCCCAGCCTGGTGGGTCCTGTGGCAGCCCCACGCACCAGGCTGTCTCTCCGTCTCCTCCCTACAGGTGCTCCCGTCTGTCCTGAGCCGCCAGAGCCGACCGTCTGTCCTGAGCCGCCCGTCTGTCCTGAGCCGTCTGTGCCGCCCGTCTGTCCTGAGCCGCCTGAGCCGCCCGTCAGTCAGGAGCCGCCCGTCAGTCAGGAGCTGCCTGAGCCGTCCGTCAGTCAGGAGCTGCCAGAGCCGCTCGCCAGTCCGGATCTGCCAGAGTCTCCCTCCAGTCCGGATCTGCCAGAGTCTCCCTCCTTTCCGGATCTGCCAGAGTCTCCCTCCAGTCCGGATCTGCCAGAGTCTCCCTCCAGTCCGGATCTGCCAGAGTCTCCCTCCAGTCCGGATCTGCCAGAGTCTCCCTCCAGTCCGGATCTGCCAGAGTCTCCCTCCAGTCCGGATCTGCCAGAGTCTCCCTCCAGTCCGGATCTGCCAGTCTCCCTCCAGTCCAGAGGCGCCAGAGCCGCCGTCAGTCCAGAGGCGCCATTCACTCCAGACTCAACCATCAGTCCAGTGGCGTCCTCTAGTCCGGGGTCGGTGGTCTCATCGCTATAACGAATGTGACAGTAGTTCCACATCTTTTAATTAAAGTGAAACCTAAACAAACAAAAAACAAACAGGTAAACAGCAAAGAACATGACGCAACCGAGGTGCACACAAACACACACGGAAAATAATAATTACCCACACATTAGGTGGGAAAAAAGGCTACCTAAGTATGATTCTCAATTAGAGACAACGATAGACAGCTGTCCCTGATTGAGAACCACACCCGGCCAAAACATAGAAATACAGAAACCTAGACAACAAAACATAGAATGCCCACCCCACATCACACCCTGACCTAACCAAATAGAGAAATAAAACGTCTCTCTAAGGTCAGGGGGTGACATTATTTATCTTTATTTAACCAGGTAGGCTAGTTGAGAACAAGTTCTCATTTACAACCTCGACCTGGCCAATATAAAGCAAAGCAGTGTGACACAGACAACAACACAGAGCTACACATGGAGTAAACAATAAACAAGCCAATAACACAATAAACAAGTCAATGACACAGTAGAAAAAAAGAAAGTCTATATACAGTGTATGCAAAAGGCATGAGGAGGTAGGCAATAAATAGGCCATAGGAGCGAATAATTACAATTTAGCAGATTAACACTGGAGTGATAAATGAGCAGATGATGATGTGCAAGTAGAGATACTGGTGTGCAAAAGAGAAGAAAAGTAAATAAAATAAAAACAGTATGGGGATGAGGTAGGTAGATTGGGTGGGCTATTTACAGATGGAGCGATCGATTAGCTGCTCAGATAGCTGATGTTTAAAGTTGGTGAGGGGAAAAAGTTTCCAACTTCAGCAATTTTTGCAATTCGTTGCAGTCACTGGCAGCAGAGAACTGGAAGGAATGGCGGCCAAATGAGGTGTTGGCTTTGGGGATGATCAGTGAGATATACCTGCTGGAACGTGTGCTACGGGTGGGTATTGTTATCGTGACCAGTGAACTGAGATAAGGCGGAGCTTTACCTAGCATAGACTTATAGATGACCTGGAGCCAGTGGGTCTGGCGACGAATATGTAGCGAGGGCCAGCCGACTAGAGCATACAGGTCGCAGTGGTGGGTGGTATAAGGTGATTTGGTAACAAAACAGATGACACTGTGATAGACTGCATCCAGTTTGCTGAGTAGAGTGTTGGAGGCTATTTTGTAGATGACATTGCCGAAGTCGAGGATCGGTAGGATAGTCAGTTTTACTAGGGTAAGTTTGGCGGCGTGAGTGAAGGAGGCTTTATTGCGAAATAGAAAGCCGATTCTAGATTTGATTTTGGATTGGAGATGTTCAATATGAGTCTGGAAGGAGAGTTTACAGTCTAACCAGACACCTAGGTATTTATAGTTGTTCACATATTCTAGGTCGGAACCGTCCAGGGTGGTGATGCTAGTCGGGCAGGCGGGTGCGGGCAGCGATCGGTTGTAATGCATGCATTTAGATTTACTAGCGTTTAAGAGCAGCGGGAGGCCACGGAAGGAGTTTTGTATGGCATTGAAGCTCGTTTGGAGGTTAGTTAGCACAGTGTCCAAGGAAGGGCCAGAAGTATACAGAATGGTGTCGTCTGCGTAGAGGTGGATCAGGGAATCACCCACAGCAAGAACGACATCATTGATGTATACAGAGGAAAGAGTCGGCCCGAGAATTGAACCCTGTGGTACCCCCATAGAGACTGCCAGAGGTCCGGACAACATGCCCTCCGATTTAAGACACTGAACTCTGTCTGCAAAGTAGTTGGTGAACCAGGCGAGGCAGTCATTAGAAAAACCAAGGCTATTGAGTCTGCCGATAAGAAGATGGTGATTGACACTATCGAAAGCCTTGGCCAGGTTGATGAAGACGGCTGCACAGTACTGTCTTTTATCGAGGGCGGTTATGATATCGTTTAGTACCTTGAGCGTGGCTGAGGTGCACCCGTGACCGGCTCGGAAACCGGATTGCACAGCGGAGAAGGTACGGTGGGATTCGAAATGGTCAGTGATCTGTTAATTAACTTTTCTTTCGAGGACTTTAGATAGGCAGGGCAGGATGGATATAGGTCTGTAACAGTTTGGGTCTAGAGTGTCACCCCCTTTGAAGAGGGGGATGACCGCGGCAGCTTTCCAATCTTTAGGGATCTCGGACGATACGAAAGAGAGGTTGAACAGGCTGGTATTAGGGGTTGCAACAATGGCGGGGGATAGTTTTAGAAAGAGAGGGTCCAGATTGTCTAGCCCAGCTGATTTGTACGGGTCCAGGTTTTGCAGCTCTTTCAGAACATCTGCTATCTGGATTTGGGTGAAGGAGAACCTGGGGAGGCTTGGGCGAGTAGCTGCGGGGGGGCGGAGCTGTTGGCCGGGGTTGGAGTAGCCAGGAGGAAGGCATGGCCAGCCGTTGAGAAATGCTTATTGAAATGTTAAATTATATCATGGAACTATCGGTGGTGACCGTGTCACCTAGCCTCAGTGCAGTGGGCAGCTGGAAGGAGGTGCTCTTGTTCTCCATGGACTTTACAGTGTCCCAAAATTTTGGGGAGTTAGAGCTACAGAATGCAAATTTTTGCTTGAAAAAGCTAGCCTTTGCTTTCCCGACTGACTGCGTGTATTGGATCCTGACTTCCCTGAACAGTTGCATATCGCGGGGACCATTCGATGCTAGCGCAGTCCGCCACAGGATGTTTTTGTGCTGGTTGAACGGGGCACGCTTATCTAAGATGGTGAGGAAATTACTTTTAAAGAATGACCAGGCATCCTCGACTGACGGGATGAGGTCAATATCCTTCCAGGATCCCCAGGCCAGGTTGATTAGAAAGGCCTGCTCGCAGAAGTGTTTTAGGGAGCGTTTGACAGTGATGAGGGGTGGTTGTTTGACCGCGGCCCCATAGCGGATGCAGGCAATGAGGCAGTGATTGCTGATATCCTGATTGAAAACAGCAGAGGTGTATTTGGAGGGCAAGTTGGTCAGGATTAAGTCCATGAGGGTGCCCATGTTTACGGATTTAGGGTTGTACCTGGTGGGTTCCTTGATGATTTGTGTGAGATTGAGCGCATCTAGCTTAGATTGTAGGACTGTCGGGGTGTTAAGCATATCCCAGTTTAGGTCACCTAACAGAACGAACTCTGAAGCTAGATGGGGGGCGATCAATTCACAAATGGTGTCCGGGGCACAGCTGGGAGCGGACGGGGGTCGATAGCAGGCGGCAACAGTTTGAAACTTATTTCTCGAAAGATTATTTTTTTTAAATTAGAAGCTCGAACTGTTTGGGCATAGACCTGGAAAGTATGACAGAACTTTGCAGGCTTTCTCTGCAGTAGATTGCAACTCCTCCCCCTTTGGCAGTTCTATCTTGATGGAAAATGTTGTAGTTGGAAATCTCAGAGTTTTTGGTGGCCTTCCTAAGCCAGGATTCAGACACGGCAAGGACATCAGGGTTGGCGGAGTGTGCTAAAGCAGTGAGTAAAACAAACTTAGGGAGGAGGCTTCTGATGTTGACATGCATGAAACCAAGGCTTTTTCGATCACAGAAGTCAACAAATGAGGGTGCCTGGGGACACGCAGGGCCTGGGTTTACCTCCACATCACCCGAGGAACAGAGGAGGAGTAGGATTAGGGTACGGCTAAAGGCTATCAAAACTGGTCCCCTAGAGCCTTGGGGAAAAAGAATAAAAGGAGCAGATTTCTGGGCGTGGTAAGCCCAGGCACTGAGTGATGATAAGAGAGGTTGTATCTCTGGACATGCTGGTTATAATGGGTGAGGTCACCGCATGTGTGGGAGGTAGAACAAAGGAGGTGTCAGAGGTATGATGAGTGGAACTAGGGGCTCCATTGTAAACTAAAACAATGATAACTAACCTAAACAACAGTATACAAGGCATATTGACATTTGAGAGAGACATACAGCGAGGCATAAAGTAATCACAGGTGTTGATTGGGAGAGCTAGCTAAGACAACAACGGGTGAGAACAACAGCTAATCAGCTAAGACAACAGGTAAAATGGCGATGACTAGGCAGAGAGGGTCGGTTAACTACACACAGGGCCTGAGTTTGCGGCTGGGGCTGACAGATAAACAAAAAATAAACAGAATGGAGTACCGTGATTAATGGACAGTTCAGCACGCATCAGCTATGTAGCCAAGTGATCATAGGGTCCAGGGGGCAGCAATAGATGGAACAGGGAAGCCGCGGAGTTGTCGCCACTATGCTAGCACGCGGGCGACCCAGCGTTTAAAGTTAGTAGCCCGGGGCTAGTAGAAGCGTCTGCTCGGACATCTGACGAAGGCCGGTTGAAGGCACAGCCGATGGAGTATTCGTCGGCAGACCAGTTGTGGTGGTGCGGCAGGGCGCCGTGTCGACAAAGGATACAAGCCAGATGGCGAAAGAGGTATTGTAGTTGTAGTAATTTTGTTTGCTAGCCGGGAGATGCGCATGGCTCACGGCTAACTGGTGCTAGCTTCGGGGCAGGGACGTTAGCCACTATAGCCTCTCGGTAGCAGCCATGATCCGGTGCCAAGGTCCAGAGCTTACGGCAAGGATCCGGTGGAGTAGTGGGTTCTAGCCGTGTTTGGGTGGAGTCCGGGTGAACAACTGAGTAGGCCGGGAGGTGGGCCTCAGGGATAGCTTCGGTACTGGGTAACTCGGTGGGTGCTAGCTAGCTGTGAAGATCAGGAGTAATGGTCCAGGGATTACGGCAGGAATCCGGAATTGTAGTGGAGAGACAGTCCGATACTGGTGGGCTGGCGAGTATTATCCAGGCAAAAAAATAAATAAAGGGCTGGTATCTGTGCAGAAGGTAAAGGCCGCTAGCAGTGGCTAACAATGACTAAATATGTTGTAACTAATTAGCTGGTTAGCTTCTGATGGCTAGGTGGTTCTTGCTATAAGGTCTAAAAATTTAAAATAATAGCGGTTCCATATCACATTGGGTGAGGCAGGTTACCGGAAGGTATAATTGAATTAAAATGGAAAAGAGATTGAAAATAAAATTGAAATATATACAAAAAAAGACGAAAAGTACACTAGAGGACGAACAAAACACGTCTGCACTGCTACGCCATCTTGGAACTATTGCAATTGCTGTTTCAAAGGGTGTGTGGCAGATTTCAAAACTCTTCCACAGTAGGATACATTTGAGACTCCTCTTCCGTTTGCCTATTATTGAATTGATACTCTCCTACATATTAGTGATGGGGGAGAAAAAATGTATAGCTACATATTGCAATATTATTTTGGACGATATTATATTGATACTTTGACTCCAAGTATCAATTATTTTTGCTAGGTACCTTTAGCTAGCGGTAGTCAGCTGTACCTGCATCAAAACTCTGGTATTTTTCATCCTTTAGCTTGTTATAACTTGTTCTCCGTCTTCTTTTTAAACAGTGAGCCAACAGGTTTTCAGCACTTTTATTCCCATGACTGATCAAAACTAATATTCTAATGGTCTCTCATCTCTCTGCAGCAGACATATAGTGAGCAATACGTTTGGAAACACAAATCGCTAAACAAATTGCAGTATCGAATCGCTATACACATAGAATCCGCACCTAAGTATTGTGAAAATATCCTATCGTGAGGTCCCTGGCAATTCCCGGCCCTACTACATATGGCGACCACTCGGTTTCTGGGTCATGGAGGAGAGGATGACGGAGGATTCGAGGAGAGTACATACTTTTGCCCAATTAAGAATCTCTCATTGGCTAGGCCAAGTAGGGCAAAGCTTATCTTTAGAGCTAGCATTGGCTAGGTAGGGCACATTTATGTATTAGTTAGCATTAGCTTGGGCCACTACTTACACAGAGACTGGGCACCAGGCTAGCCAGGTTGATGTGGCGCAGAGCGAACATGTGCAGGTGCTGCAGACAGGAGATGGCCTGGGCCTGGACTAGACAGTCTGGACTGTCCTGCATCACAGCACAGCCCACCAGGCATGATGTCCGCAGGGCCGACACACACTGGCCCTTGTCTGGGGGAGAACAACATGGGTCAGACACACTATTGAGTCATTGTGTAGTGTCAAAGTGAAACTTTACACCTTTCAAGTCTTTAAAAATAAATATGATACTGTATTATTGATAGATACATTAATGCAGGTTAGTGTTTTTCGTTATGAATCTTATTCTGTAGGCAGCTCTGCAGAGTGGTCACTAGCTGGCACAGCCACAAAGTCATTAAAGCTTAATCTCTAACCTTAATCACAATGCTAACCCAAAGCTTGAATTAAAACCAAAAAGCTCTTTTTTGTTTTGATGAAGTTTTACAATATAACTGTCAAGTTCATTGAAAGGATCGGACCAAGGCGCAGCGTGCGTAGAGTTCCACATTCTCTAATAGTGAAATTTACAACAAAAACAACAAAGAATATAACAAACGTGCAGTATTGCAGTGCACAAGGCAACTAAACAAAAACAAGATTCCACAACACAAAATAGGAAAATGGCTACATAAATATGATCCCCAATCAGAGACAACAATAAACAGTGTCTCTATGTCTCTGATTGGGAACCATATCAGAATAATGATCTTATAGTATGTTTCAATCTATTTGAAAAATCCTCACATACCAGAAGGTTTTGAAAACCGGCGCAGGATATCCTGGTCCGAAGAGGTGTACTGGAGACCAGGAGTGCTGAGCCAGCACAACCCGTTCTGGCTGGATGCCCATTCTAGCACGGCAAATGCGGGGAGCTGGAATAGAGCACACCGGGCTATGAATGGCTCAGGTCTAAACCCTACCTCCGCCAATCTCCCTGTGTGCCCCCTCCCAAGAATGTTGGGAGCTGCCTCTCGGGCTTCCGTGCTAGCCGCGTCCCCTCGTATCGTCGCCGTTCCTCCCTTGCTGTTTCCATGGCAGAGTCTTGTTCCCTGCCATTACCTCCTCCCAGGTCCAGGATGTCCTCCACTCTCTTTTCTCCCGGGCCCAGGATCCCTGCTCCTCTTGAACACCGCTGCTTGGTCCGTGTGTGGTGGGATCTTCTGTCACGTTCATTGAAAGGATTGGACCAAGGCGCAGCGTGCGTAGAGTTCCACATTCTCTAATAGTGAAACTTACAACAAAAACAACAAAGAATATGACAAACGTGCAGTATTGCAGTGCACAAGGCAACTATACAAAAACAAGATCCCACAACACAAAAGAGGTAAATGGCAAATATGATCCCCAATCAGACACAGTTCCCAACAGCTGTCTCTGACTGGGAACCATATCAGGCCAACATAGACAGCCAAAAACCCCTAGACATACAAAAACCCTAGACATACAAAAACTAGCATTCCCACCCTAGTCACACCCTAACCTAACCAAAATATATAGAAAAACAGAGATATCTAAGGTCAGGGCATGACAATAACCAATTTTGACTTTACAGCTGGCCCATCTAGTGGAAATCACTCAGTTCTGCCTCAAGGACAAGACTCACCCCAATAAACCGATCATTTCACCTTTACTTAGCCCATCTGTAAATAGCCCACCGAACTACCTCATCCCCATACTGTTATTTTTTGTTGTTGCTCATTGTTGTTGCACCCCAGTATCTCTACTTGCACATTCATCTGTTGCACATCTATCACTCCAGTGTTTAATTGCTAAATTGTAATTATTTCGCCACTATGGCCTATTAATTGCCTTACCTCCCTAATCTTACTGCATTTGCACACACTGTATATAGAGTTTTCTATTGTGTTATTGACTGTACATTTGTTTATTCCTTGTGTATCTCCGTGTGGTTTGGGTCGCACTGCTTTGCTATATCTTGGCCAGGTCGCAGTTGTAAATGAGAACGTGTTCTCAACTGACCTACCTGGTTAAATAAAGGTGAAATAAAAACTAACATAAACGTCAACATGCTACATTAAGTCACATTCTGTAAATCAATGCAAGAAATGTATGGTATTTTCTCTGGTATCAGATTTCTACTTTACAGTGACTCAGTGTGCGCCTATGAGTTTGGTCACCTTGTAGGTCAGGTCCTCATATTGTAAAAGAAACCCCTCTTTTTCTTCTCTATCAAATTATCCTTTACAGTCTTTGTATTAAGTATGGGAGTCACTTTGTAGGTAAGGTCCCAGGGTGGTGATGAGGGAGTTTATGCAGTGGCCCAGGCTCTGGTATACCTCTACATGGGGGGGGGGGGGGGGGGGATAGAGAGCAGCAGCCTCAGCACCAGGGTGATGCTGGCCTTCACATGGCCATGGTGGAGAGGACCATCCAGGTCCCTCACCCTTGGACAGCGAGTGTAGCGCCCACCTCTTGTACAGACAAAGAGGAAACAGTTGCCAAGTTCCCAACAGGGACTTTTATTTCCCTATAGACCTTTTCAACGTCTTTTTGAGGTGCTGAGGAAGTGACGTACAGGGTCTGTCCATAACAGCTGTTGAGTGGGTGACAATAGAAACAAACTCTGTACTTGGACCTCTCGGGAAATGCTGTCTTGGGACAGGGTGAAGAGGATGCCCAAGCACTGAGGTGCTGGGGGGAGCTGATGGCCTCTACATAGCGGTACAGGGCACCCAGCACCAGGGCATGACCCGTACGCCTCACAGCATCCCGGGCGGTCTTCCACCTGGTGGGGGGTGAGATAGAATCAATCTGAGGTCCAACACACTGTGAAACTGATAAACTGTTGTCCAACCAACACACAAATGTCACAACATTAGCTTAGCATGCACGCTAATATAGCGTCCTAAATGAAGACAGTGCAAGACATTGTACAATATCACTGCCAAAGGCAAATCAGTCCAGTATGTGTGTGGTAAGGGGTTTGTCCACTCACTTGTCGAAGCTGAGCAGGGTCATGGAGAGGGTGAATGCAGGGTCGTTGACCACTTGTACCAGGCGAGACAGGCCCTCAGCAGCCATGCAGCGTAGTAGGGGGTTTTAGAGTAAAAAAACATCATATTGTATAGGTTGGTAATGCAAAAGCTAAGGTCTTCGAAAGCCAAGTCAACAAACAGATCACTGACCATCTCGAATCCCACCGTACCTTCTCCGCTGTGCAATCCGGTTTCCGAGCCGGTCACGGGTGCACCTCAGCCACGCTCAAGGTACTAAACGATATCATAACCGCCATCGATAAAAGACATTACTGTGCAGCCGTCTTCATCGACCTGGCCAAGGCTTTCGACTCTGTCAATCACCATATTCTTATCGGCAGACTCAATAGCCTCGGTTTTTCTAATGACTGCCTTGCCTGGTTCACCAACTACTTTGCAGACAGAGTTCAGTGTGTCAAATCGGAGGGCATGTTGTCCGGTCCTCTGGCAGTCTCTATGGGGGTACCACAGGGTTCAATTCTCGGGCCGACTCTTTTCTCTGTATACATCAATGATGTTGCTCTTGCTGCGGGCGATTCCCTGATCCACCTCTACGCAGACGACACCATTCTGTATACTTCCGGCCCTTCCCTGGACACTGTGCTATCTAACCTCCAAACGAGCTTCAATGCCATACAACACTCCTTCCGTGGCCTCCAACTGCTCTTAAACGCTAGTAAAACCAAATGCATGCTTTTCAACCGTTCGATGCCTGCACCCGCACGCCCGACTAGCATCACCACCCTGGACGGTTCCGACCTAGAATATGTGGACATCTATAAGTACCTAGGTGTCTGGCTAGACTGCAAACTCTCCTTCCAGACTCATATCAAACATCTCCAATCCAAAATCAAATCTAGAATCGGCTTTCTATTCCGGAACAAAGCCTCCTTCACTCACGCCGCCAAACTTACCCTAGTAAAACTGACTATCCTACCGATCCTCGACTTTGGCGATGTCATCTACAAAATAGCCTCCAATACTCTACTCAGCAAACTGGATGCAGTTTATCACAGTGCCATCCGTTTTGTTACTAAAGCACCTTATACGACCCACCACTGCGACCTGTATGCCCTAGTCGGCTGGCCCTCGCTACATGTTCGTCGTCAGACCCACTGGCTCCAGGTCATCTACAAGGCTATGCTAGGCAAAGTGCCGCATTATCTCAGTTCACTGGTCACGATGGCTACACCCACCCGTAGCACGCGCTCCAGCAGGTGTATCTCACTGATCATCCCTAAAGCCAAAACCTCATTTGGACGCCTTTCCTTCCAGTTCTCTGCTGCCTGCGACTGGAACGAATTGCAAAAATCTCTGAAGTTGGAGACTTTTATCTCCCTCAACAACTTTAAAAATCTGCTATCAGAGCAGCTAACCGATCGCTGCAGCTGTACATAGTCCATCTGTAAACTACCCACCCAATTTACCTACCTCACCCCCATACTGCTTTTATTTATTTACTTTTCTGCTCTTTTGCACACCAGTATCTCTTCTTGCACATGATCATCTGAGGATTTATCACTCCAGTGTTAATCTGCTAAATTGTAATTATTCGATTTATTGCCTACCTCATGCCTTTTGCACACATTGTATATAGATTCTCTTTTTTCTACCATGTTATTGACTTGTCTATTGTTTACTCCATGTGTAACTCTGTGTTGTTGTCTGTTCACACTGCTATGCTTTATCTTGGCCAGGTCGCAGTTGCAAATGAGAACTTGTTCTCAACTAGCCTACCTGGTTAAATAAAGGTGAAATTTAAAAAATTTAAAAAAAGGCAAGGCTATCAGGCCTACCAAGATGTCAGAGTTCAAGCTCTGAGTGTTTACCTTCAGGACACTGGAGAGAGCGGCGGTCACGTGAGTCTGAACAGTCTGCTGCCGGGAAACCCTTCAACTGCTTCAGAGACTCAGTAAACTGTTCCAGAATCTGGGTCCTGTCCAGGATACAGGAGATTAATCATTTAGAGCCTGAGGTAGAGCCAAAATGATTGTAACAGCAGTCACACAGTCACTAAAATTGAGTTTAAAAAGTTTAATTAAAAAAGTAGCAAACCTATCTCTGTGATAAAGAGAGCTAAAAAGGGACATAGTAAATGGTAGTATAGTATAAGAAAAAAAAGTGAGGGCTGAATTTCACTTTCAAAGGAAAACCACCAACCCACAAACACTATTAAATTCCTCATTGAGTGAAAATAAACAATAGGAAAACTCTGCTCTGATCACATAGCAGAGGACAGATACCACAGACAAAGACACACACCTACGTAACAGGCCGTGGATGGACAGAAGCTGTGATCAAATGTGGCAAAATGTGTCTCTTTTTACCTGGACCCGTAACCACAAATCGTATCAGAGCAGAAAATTGATCGTAAGTGCTGAAAAGAGAGACATGATTCCTATGTTGTTGATGTAAAGAATATGTGTTGGTCCGTGGTGTGTAATGAGGAGCAACCAGATGCTGCACTTGACACATTTATGAAATTGCTTATCCCATTTACTAATGTTACCAACCCTTAGTAAACTTTTGGAAAAAATTGTGTTTGACCAGACACAATGCTATTTTACTGTAAACAAATTTACAACAGAGTTTCAGCAGGCTTATAGGGAAGAACATTCAACAAGCATGGCACTTAAACAAATTACTGATGATTGGCTGAGAGAAATTTATGTTCAAAAGCTGTTTTGTTACACTTCAGTGCAGGTTTTGACATTATGGATCATAGCCTGCTGATGGAAAAACATATTAAATCAAATTTTATTGGTCACATACACATGGTTAGCAGATGTTAATGTGAGTGTAGCGAAATGCTCATGCTTGTAGTTCTGACAGTGCAGTAATATCTAACAAGTAATCTAACAAATTCACAACAACTACCTTATACACACAAATGTAAAGGAATGATAAAGAATATGTACATATAAATAAATGCATGAGCGATGGCCGTGCAGGCATGGGTAAGATGCAGTAGATGGTATAGAATACAGTATATACATATGAGATTAATAATGTAGGATATGTAAACATTATTCAAGTGGCATTATATAAAGTGACGAGTGATACCTTTATTAAATCAATTTCTTAAAGTGGCCAGAGATTTGAGACTGTATGTTGGCAGCAGCTGTTTAACAGTCTGATGGCCTTGAGATAGAAGCTGTTTTTCAGTCTCTCATATGATGTCATAAGGTGAATGCACCAATTTGTAAGTCGCTCTGGATAAGAGCGTCTGCTAAATGACTTAAATGTAAATGTAAATGTAAAATCTAAAACCGACAGTAATGTACATCGTACCAGCTCCTTCCTGGCCTCAAAAGAAAAACAAGCCTTATGCCTGTAATAAAATCCTATTTTCAGCTTGAGCTTCCTTATCAAGTTCTCTACATGCACAGTGAAGCTCAGCTTATCATCAACCCACACACCCAAATATTTGTACACTTTAACTTGCTTGTCCAGATGGGATAGGGCAGAGTGCAGTGTGATGGCGATTGTGTCGTGGACCTTTTGGGGCGGTAAGCAAATTGGAGTGGGTCTAGGGTGTCAGGTAGGGTGGAGGTGATATGATCCTTGACTTGTCTCTCAAAGCACTTCATGATGACAGAAGTGAGTGGCGATAGTCATTTAGTTTAGTTACCTTCACTTTCTTGGGAACAGGAACATTGGTGGCCATCTTGAAGCATGTGGGGACAGCAGACTGGGATAGGGAGAGATTGAATATGTCTGTGTGTTATGGCTTTACACCCTCTGCTTGTGGATAAAGAGTTAATTGTCTAACAGAACACAGAGGGTGTTCTTTAATGGAATCCTCTCCAACATAATTCAGGTCGAATTAGGAATTTCCCAGGGCAGCTGTCTAGGCTCATTAGTTTTTTCAGTCTTTACTAATGACATGCCACTGGCCTCAACACTATACACGTCGGCTACTACAGCTAGTGAAATCACAGCAACACTTAAAGAGCTGCAATTAGTTTCAGAATGGGTGGCAAGGAATAATTTAGTCCAAAATATTTAACAAACTAAAATCATTGTATTTGGGATAAATCATTCACTTAACCCTAGATCTCAACTAAATCTTGTAATAAATTATGTGGAAACTGAGCAAGTTGAGGTGACTAAACTGCTTGGATTAACCCTGGATTGTAAACTGTCATGGTCAAAACATGTTGATACAACAGTAGCTAAAAATCAGAAGACGTCTGTCCATAATAAAGCGCTGCTCTGCCATTTTAACAACACTATCAACAAGGAAGGTCCTACAGGCTCTAGTTTTGTCGCACCTGGACTACTGTTTAGTCATGTGGTCAGGTGTCACAAAGAGGGACCTTGGAAAATTACAATTAGCCCAGAACAGGGCAGCACGACTGGCACTTAAATGTACATGGAGAGCTAGTATTAATAATATGCATGTCAATCTCTCATTGCTCAAACTGGAGATTCATCACTACTTGTTTTTGTAAGAAGTGTTGACATGCTGAATGCATCAAGGTGTCTGTTTAAACTACTAGTACACAGCTCGGACACCCATGACTACCCCACAAGACATGCCACCAAAGGTCTCTTTACAGTCCCCAAGTCAAGAATAGACTATGGGAGGCGCACAGTACTACATAGATGGCCGGCGGGATGGATCTATCTACCTGACCTACCTACCTGGCCTGCCTACTGTGCCGGACCTAGCTACCTGGCCGGTCAGTCAGACCTACCTACTTGGCCGACCGGCCAGCCGGACATACTTACCTGGCCAAGCCGGACATATATACCTGTCCGACCAGCCGGATCTACTGTACCTACCTGGCCGGTTGGACCTACCTACCTGGCCAGACATATCTACCTGGCTGGACCAACCTACACTGAACAAAAATATAAACGCATCCCTATTGGTGAGCATTTCTCCTTTGCCAAAATAATCCATCTACCTGACAGGTGTGGCATATCAAAATTAATTAAAGTTAATTAAACAGCATGATTATTACACAGCTGCAGCTTTTGCTGGGGACAATAAAATGCCACTCTAAAATGTGAAGTTTTGTCATATATCACAATGCCGTAGATGTCTCAAGAATTTGAGGGAACTTTCAATTGGCATGCTGACTGCAGGAATGTCCACCGGAGCTGTTGCCAGTCAATTTAATGTTAATTCCTTTACCATAAACCGCCTCCAACATCGATTTAGAGAATTTGGCAGTACTTCCAATTGGCCTAACAATCGCAGACCACATGTATGGCGTCATGTGGGCGGTTTGCTGATGTCAACGCTGTAAACAGAGCGCCCCATGGTGTTGGTGTGGTTATGGTATGAGCATGCATATTGACAACTAACACAATTGCATTTTATTGATGGCAATTTGAATGCACAGACATACCGTGACAAGAAGGCCCATTTATTTTAAGGTATCTGTGAGCAAGAGATGCATATCTGTATTCCCAGTCATGTGAAATCCATAGATTCTGGCCTAATTTATTTATTTCAATTGACTGATTTCCTCATATAAACTGTAACTCAGTAAAATCTTTGAAATTGTTGCATGTTGTGTTTATATTTTTGTTCAGATTAAATATTACATTTTTTTCAAATCTCTGAAGCACTACAGCTCGTGTGGTCTCTATTTTGGTTTGGTCAGGGCGTGAGTTGCGGTGGGCATTCTATGTTTTGTTCTATGTTGTCCTTTTCTATGTGTTTGGCCGGGTGTGGTTCTCAATCAGAGGCAGCTGTCTATCGTTGTCTCTGATTGAGAACCATACTTAGGTAGCCTGTTCCCACCTGTGTTTGTGGGTAGTTGTTTTCTGTTGTGTGTCTGCACCAGCCAGAACTGTTTCGGTCGTTTGCGTTGTTATTTTTGTTATTTCAGTGTTCATTAAATAAACATGGACACGTACTACGCTGCACCTTGGTCCTCTCCTTCCAACAGCCGTTACAGATGCGTTTGTTGAGTAAGGATGCATATGTGGGAAACCCGTTTTGGGTGTTGAAAATTGTGAAGTATGCACCTGGAAAAGTGGAGTCTGTCAGAGTGACCAGGAATGGTCTTATTTTGATTAATTGTATTTCTGAAAAGCAGAGGACGATTGCAGTGGGTCTCAAAAGAATCGGGACTAGGGCTGGCCGCACCGGCGGTCATGAGTCGTGAAGGCAGTCAAATTCCACGTGACCGTTTAGTCACGGTAACTAGGCTTCTCCAAGCTCTGATGCTGCTGATGGTCATTAGTAGCCTACCAAACGTGCTAACTGCCTGGTACTCAGCACTCTATTGTCCCTCTAATCACTCTGACATCAATGCAAATGTTTTCGAAAATCTAATCAAACACTTCATGAGAGCCCATGAGCTCATGTTTCGCAACATTTCTATAGGCTATGCAATTACAAGAGAAAACAGAGTGGTGGCCTCTACTAAAAAGAGTCCCCCATTCGCTACTTAAGTGTATAGATGACGTCAGTCAATCAAATGTATTTATAAAGCCCTTTTTATATCAGCCGATGTCACAAAGTTCTGTACAGAAACCCAGCCTAAGACCCCTAAACCCCAAATAGCTGCCCCTGTTTTGAGACAAGTGCATCAAAAGGGTCCATCCTAAATAAAAACAAATTTCACACATATATTATTTAGTATATGTAAAGACAAGATTAAATCAAGAATAGTCTGATGGGTTACAATATTAGCCTATCACTGGTGAATGATGCCTAGCATAAGAAACTGCCTTTTTTGTTGTTGACTTTTTTGAATCCTAGTCGCACATCTCATGTAGCTTAGCCCATGTTTTGATAAGGTTTGCAATACAACTAAAATGGCCAAATAAATTCTTAAAATTAAGTACATTAATCCGCTTTACAAGGGGTTTAGAGCCTAACTGTCACGCCATGACCGTAGATTGCTTTGTATGTTTCTATTTTTTGTTTGGTCAGGGTGTGATGTGGGTGGGTATTCTATGTTGCATGTCTAGGTGTTGTTTTCTATGTTTAGGCCTGGTATGGTTCCCAATCAGAGGCAGCTGTCAATCGTTGTCTCTGATTGAGAACCATACTTAGGTAGCCTGTTTTCCCACTTTTGTTTGTGGGTGGTTGTTTTCTGTGTCTGTGTTTTCACCATACAGAACTTTTTCGATTTTCATTTCTTTCATTCACTTTGTTATTTTGTATTTTTCGTGTTCTGATATAATAAATTATCATCGACACTTACAACGCTGCATTTTGGTCCGATCCTTCCTACTCCTCATCCGATGAAGACGAAGATCATTACACTAACTGACATACAGTTGAAGTCGGAAGTTTACATACACTTAGGTTGGAGTCATTAAAACTCGTTTATTTTTTATTTTTTTTATAATATGTTTATTATTTTCCAATAAAAATAAAGTAAAAAAGACAGCAATACAAACAATGACATTCATTGTACTGTTGGATGGGATGGCCAGTTTAGAGGACAAAACAAAAGTTAAAACTCACACATACACAAAATAAAACAAAATCCTATTAGGTGGTACATGTATAAGAAGACAGCATATAGTCATTACAAGCAGTGTAGTTCAGCCAAAAATAAATATTGAGTGGAGTACAGCACAGAGTAGCAGCAGATCGTCAGCCCAGTTATGAAGCGGGACTAGACCATTTATCCAGTATCGGCTGCCATATTTTGTAAAACAATGGACTTCTATTGGAGTTGTTGTATCGAATCTTTTCCATATGGATTACATTCCCTAAATCCCGTAACCACATTTCTAAGGTAGGTACAGTCTCCAATTTCCAAAATTGCAATATGAGCCTTTTGGCTAATAGAGTACAAAGAGAGACAGCTTTCCCCTCCTGGTTATTCTAAAACTTGTTTTTCAACCACTCCACAAATTTCTTGTTAACAAACTATAGTTTTGGCAAGTCGGTTAGGACATCTACTTTGTGCATGACACAAGTCATTTTTCCAACAATTGTTTACAGACAGATTATTTCACTTATAATTCACTGTATCACAATTCCAGTGGGTCAGAAGTTTACATACACTAAGTTGACTGTGCCTTTAACAGCTTGGAATATGCCAGAAAATGATGTCATGGCTTTAGAAGCTTCTGATAGGCTAATTGACATCATTTGAGACAATTGGAGGTGTACCTGTGGATATATTTCAAGGCCTACCTTCAAACTCAGTGCCTCTTTGCTTGACATCATGGGAAAATCAAAATAAATCAGCCAAGACCCCAGAAAAAAATTTGTAGACCTCCACAAGACTGGTTCATCCTTGGGAGCAATTTCCAAACGCCTGAAGGTACCACGTTCATCTGTACAAACAATAGTACGCAAGTATAAACACCATGGGACAACGCAGCCGTCATACCGCTCAGGAAGGAGACGCGTTCTGTCTCCTAGAGATGAACGTACTTTGGTTCGAAAAGTGCAAATCAATCCCAGAACAACAGCAAAGGACCTTGTGAAGATGCTGGAGGAAACAGGTACAAAAGTATCTATATCCACAGTAAAACGAGTCCTATATACAACATAACTGGAAAGGCCGCTCAGCAAGGAAGAAGCCACTGCTCCAAAACCGCCATAAAAAAGACAGACTACGGTTTGCATCTGCACATGAGGACAAAGATCGTACTTTTTGTAGAAATGTCCTCTGGTCTGATGAAACAAAAATCGAACTGTTTTGCCATAATGACCTTCGTTATGTTTGGAGGAAAAAGTTAGAGGCTTGTAAGCCGAAGAACACCATCCCAACCGTGAAGGACAGGGTGGCAGCATCATGTTGTGGGGGTGCTTTGCTGCAGGAGGGACTGGTGCACTTCACAAAATAGATGGTGTCATGAGGCAGGGAAATTATGTGGATATATTGAAGCAACATCTCAAGACATCCGTCAGGAAGTTAAAGCTTGGTCGCAAATCGGTCTTCCAAATGGACAATGACCCCAAGCATACTTCCAAAGTTGTGGCAAAATGGCTTAAAGGACAACAAAGTCAAGGTATTGGAGTGGCCATCACAAAGCCCTGACCTCAATCCTATAGAAAATGTGTGCAGAACGAAAAAATTGTGTGCAAGCAAGGAGGCCTACAAACCTGACTCAGTTACACCAGCTCTGTCAGGAGGAATAGGCCAAAAACAAACTTTTTGTGGGAAGCTTGTGGAAGGCTACCCGAAACGTTTGACCCAAGTTAAACAATTTAAAGGCAATGCTACAAAATAGTAATTGGACTGTATGCAAACTTCTGACCCACTGGGAATGTGATGAAATAAATTAAAGCTGAAATAAATAATTGTCTCTGCTATTGTTCTGACATTTCACATTCTTAAAATAAAGTGGTGATCCTAACTGCCCTAAGACAAGGAATTTTTACTCTGTTTAAATGTCAGGAATTGTGAATAACTAAGATGAATGTATTTGGCTAAGGTGTATGTAAACTTCCGACTTCAACTGTACATAAGCAGCGAGTGATTTTCAAGTTTAGGGAAGAAAGTTTTCACCATAAAGATGCACCTTTATAATAAACGCATTACATGCATAATCGCATTTGCAGCAACTTTTGGTAATGGTGTTTTCACGCTAATGGAACATTCGCGCTTATAGCCTACTGCCATGTGTGTATTATTGTGCTTATAATGTGAAGAAATAGCCTAATAGTTTATGAACAGTTTAAGCTAAATGTTCTGATCTGTTGCGTCAGCCACGTTGCGCAAAAATTGTTTTTTGATGCTAGTGGTTGTATTAACTTGCATTCCACAACTGTCCCAGACTGTGTTTGGAATATTTATTTCTTGCACAGAATAGGTCTACTTTTGTACTGTGGGGGATGGTAGATTGACATAGGCTAGTGCTTTTGCTGTTCGTTAGGCCTATTCATCATGTTTGCTGACAAAAAGTAATTGTGGACAGTTCTTCCAATATCTTCAATATGCACCTGGGAATTGGATAAGGACGCAGTTGCGTCCCAGATGTGTCTGTCTTCACTTGTAACCTGTGAGAAAGACCCGATCACGTGATGGGGAAGGGGAAGGGCACAAAGGGGATGCTCGCCATGAAATTCTAGACATGATCAAGTGCTTGTCAAATTGGGAAGGAGAGACTAATGAAGTGTGTACAGCCTGGAAAAAACAAAGTAGAGCTCATGCCTTTCAAGCAACCTCTTTCAAATCATCATTAGAGTTGCATCATGCAGCCTTACAATGTATTCAAAATCATAACATATAGCCCAACCTTTTTAGAACAAACGTTAATAACGTTAATAATAATTAATAACTCTAAATTAAGCATATAGGAGTACCTATTTCTTTGTTAAACGCTCAACACAGAATAGCCGCATGTGCGCTCTCCCTCAAATCATTTGGAGAAAAATGTATATTTTATTCAGCTTTATTCAATTGTATTCTTCATACTATAAAATAATGGAAAATAATGCCATAGAATTCTAAGCAAATTGTCACGCCCTGACCATAGAGAGCCATTGTTTCTCTATGGTGAAGTGGGTCAGGGCGTGACTGGGGGTGATCTAGTTTATTTATTTCTATGTGGTGTCCTAGTTTATTTTCTATGTTGGTGATTTGTATGATTCCAAATTAAAGGCAGCTGGTAATCTTTGTCTCTAATTGGGGATCATATTTAAGTAGCTGTTTTTCCTACCTGTGTTGAGGGGATATTGTGTTTTGAGTTAGTGCACGTAGCATCGCTGTAGTAACGGTTCGTTGTTAGTTTATTGTTTACTTGTTTTTGTCTTTGCTTAGTTTCACTTTCTAATAAATAATGTGGAACTCAACATCCGCTGCGCCTTGGTCCAACATTTATTCCAGCGAACGTGACAGAATATCCCATCAAACCAGGACCAAGCAGCGTGTTCACCAGGTGAAGGATTTCTGGACATCGGAAGGAGATAATGGAGGACAGCGACGACGACAGGGTTCAAGGCTACAGAAAGCCCAAGGACAACCCCAAGTTTTTTGGGGTTGGGGAGCACATGGAGCTGGCGACTGATCAGAGCCAGAGACTGTCAGGGAGGCAATGGCGAAGTTGGGAGAGAGTGAGATGAGAGAGATGTTGTGCAAGCGTGTTCTGCTCAACATCTGACCAGAGGATCCGGTTAGCAGTCTGGTGCAACCTGTGACGGTTCCACACTTCTGGCCTCAAGTGCGCCTCTCCAGTCCGGTATGTCATGTGTCTCCTCCTCGCACTCTCCCTGAAGTGCGCGTCCCCAGTCCGGTGCATCCTGTGCCTGTTCCTTGCACTCTCCCTGAAGTGCGTGTCCCCAGTCCGGTACGTCCTGTGCCTGCTCCTCGCACTCTCCCTGAAGTGCGTGTCCCCAGTCAGGTACGTCCTGTGCCTGCTCCCCGCACTCGCCCTGAAGTGCGTGTCACCAGTCGGGCGCCACCTGTCCCAGCTCCATGCACTAGGCCTCCAGTGCGCCTTCCCAGTCCGGTGCATCCTGTGCCTGCTCCTCGCGCTCGCCCTGAGGTGCATGTCACCAGTCCGGTACCACCAGTGCCGGCCACACGCACCAGGCTTCCTGCGACAGTTCCCAGTCCAGAGCTTCCGGCAACAGTTCCCAGTCTAGAGCTTCCGGCGACAGTTCCCAGTCCAGAGCTTCCGGCGACAGTTCCCAGTCCAGAGCTTCCGGCAATGTTTCATAGTCCGGAACCTCCAACGACGGTCCACAGTCCGGAACCTCCTGAGACGGTCCACGGTCCGGAACCTCCTGATACGGTCCACGGTCCGGAACCTCCTGAGACGGTCAACGGTCCGGAACCTCCTGAGACGGTCAACGGTCCGGAACCTCCGGCGACGGTCAACGGTCCGGAACCTCCGGCGACGGTCAACGGTCCGGAACCTCCGGCGACGGTCAACGATCCGGAACCTCCGTCAACGGTCCGGAACCTCCGGCGACGGTCAACGGTCCGGAACCTCCGGCGATGGTCAACGGTCCGGAACCTCCAGCTCCATGGCCAGAGCCTTTCCCTGCGCCAATGCCTAGTCTGAGCACGGCGTCCAGGCCAGCTCCTAGGCCAGAGCCTTCTTCTGTGTTGGTGCCCAGTCCAGGCACAGCATCCTGTGCCTGCTCCTTGCACTCTCCCTCAAGTGCGCCTTCCCAGTCATGTGTAAATGTGTTTGTTATTTGCTTGACAATCATATGCTGACGAAATTTTGTGAACGCCACAGCTCTAATCCGGACAACAGAATTTTTGTGTTTTTTACTTCGGAGTAGAAAACCTGTGAAAGGAGTCATCTCAGGGGTGAAGACAGATGTTCAGGTTGAATACCTTTAGATAATTCCTGGTGTGTTTGGTGCCTGGCGTCTGACTCGCTGGGTGAATAGAGAAAAAGAAGAAAGTCTGTCGGTCCTGTTGTTTTTTGATAAAGAGCAAATAACTACACATGTGAAGCTTGGTTATGTAAGATACACCGTAAGAGCTTTCTTCCCCAAACCACTGCATTGTAAGAATTGTAAAGGATTTGGCCATGTTTCTAGTGTGTGCAGACGAACAGAGTATACTGAAGAACGGAGTGTAGAAGGACGACGGTGTTGTAATTGTGGTGGGGATCATGATCCTGAGTTCCTGGAGTGCCCTGTAAGGGTGAAGGAAATTGAGGTGGCAAAAGTAAGAGCGGACAATTTAATTTTCTTTTTAGGAGGCGATTTAAAATCATTTAGAAAACAAGAGATGCTAGTGAAGAGATGGTAGTGGATACACCACAGCCTGTAGTAAATGTTTGCTACCAGACAAAAGATACCCTGTGTGTTAAAAATGTGTATTTTGTTGCGTTCATTACCACAGTTATAAACTGTACAGCACAAGTCTCAAAGAAGTAGAAGAAACTGGACATTATTATTTAACAGGTGTTATTTAACAATTAACAGGTGTGCCTTGTTAAAAGTTAATTTGTGCAATTTCTTTCCTTCTTAATGTGTTTGAGACAATCAGTTATGTTGTGACAAGGTAGGGTAGGTATTCAGATAGCCCTATTTGGTGAAAGACCAAGTCCATATTATGACAAGAACAGCTCAAATAAGCAAAGAGAAACAACAGTCCATCATTACTTTAAGACATGAAGGTCAGTCAATACGGGGAATTTCAAGAACTTTGAACGTTTCTTCAAGTGCAGTCGCAAAAACCATCATGCGCTATGATGAAACTGGCTCTCATGAGGACCGCCACAGGAAAGGAAGACCCAGAGGTACCTCTGCTGCAGAGAATAAGTTCATTAGAGTTACCAGCCTCAGAAATCGGCAATTAACTGCACCTCAGATTGCAGCCCAAATAAATGCTTCACAGAGTTCAAGTAACAGACACATCTCAACATCAACTGTTCAGAGGAGACTGCGTGAATCAGGCCTTCATGTTCAAATTTCTGCAAAAAAAGCACTACTAAAGGACATTAATAATAAGAGACTTGCTTGGGCCAAGAATCACGAGCAATGGACATTAGACCAGTGGAAATCTGTCCTTTGGTCTTCGAGTCCAAATTCACGATGTTTGGTTCCAACCACCGTGTCTTTGTCCACTCTAAAATGTAAATGTGAAGTTTTGTTACACAACACAATGCCACAGATGTCTCAAGTTAAAGGAGCATGCAATGGGCATGCTGACTACAGCAATGTCCACCAGAGCTGTTGCCAGAGAATTTAATGTAACCAGACATGTCACCATCGATTGAGCATGTTTGGGATGCTCTGTATTGACGTGTACGACAGATTGTTCCAGTTCCCGCCAATATCCAGCAACAGCCATTGAAGAAGAGTGGGACAACATTCCACAGGCCACAATCAACAGCCTGATCAACTCTATGTGAAGGGGATGTGTCACGCTGCATGAGGCAAATGGTGGTCACACCAGATACTGACTGGTTTCTGATCCCTTCCCTTTTTTTTAAGGTATCTGTGACCAACAGATGCATATATGTATTCCCAGTCATGTGAAATCCATAAATTAGGGCCTAGTGAATTCATTTCAATTGACTGATTTCCTTATATGAACTGTAAATGTTGCATTTATATTTTTGTGTTGCTGGTGCAGTGCTTATAAATCCCCACTAGATGTCCCAAGTTTCCATTCATAAACCAATTCACAAATTGCAACATGGATGTCAAAACAAATATTTCAGTTGAGTTCAGACTTTCTTTTGACTTCATTATCGTATTACATTTTTATAATTTAACAAAAGAACTTGATACAAAAACACGCCTTATAATAAAAACTATTAGATCTATGCATACAGTACCACCATTTCAGGGACAAGAGGTGCAATTTGGTCATTCAATGTGAAATGTGATTGATATTGGAAGTTTCAAAACTCCATCAGGTGTGTGTGTATGGGCCGTTGGTATCCAGCTTCAGCACTTGTCTGTTCCCATAAGTTCCATGTTTGATGATGGTTGCAGTCTCACTACTCTTACTGGTCAAAGCCAGTTCCTTCTCAAAGAAGGAGACAAAGTTAGAATACAGCTGCAGGCCCTCTTCTTTCCCAATGTTATTGTAGTACTACATGCCCTTCCCTTTGGCCTTGCCTCCCAGTGTAGCCTGAGGCACGATGAGAACGCTCCCAGGCAGGTCCAGCACTGACACATAAGGTCCCAGAGTCAGCTTCACACAGTTTCAAGTTGAGCAGAGTGTTCGCTGTAGAGTATAGTATAGCAAAGTGATTAATAACCACTCAGTAGCAATACTGCTTTACGATTCATTGAAGAACAGTAACATTTACTGTTCACTTGCGAAGCCCAGGTAGGTGCATTATTGCATTATTGTCCAAAACTGGAAAAGCTGAACACCTACCCATTTTGGGGATAATGTCCTCTGTAGCGCTTTTGAAAAAGCAGATATATACCATCATCCCTCTGTCAATCTGAAAACATGAAATCTTATGAAAACTCCAAATTATTATCTTAGGCAAAGTGCAATTCTTATTATTAGCATGCACTCTCACTAGTATAGACCATATTTGCATTTGAAAAAGGAGTAGAACATAATTCAGTAGTACCTCCACCCACTCAGCCTCAGACTGATCATCTGCAGGTTTGACTTGAAGCATTGCATAGAGACACTGCTGAAGAACAGATCTTGCTTGTGGAGAACTTGTCTTTTCAGTCACTCTAAAACGATGTCAAACAATGTCTGCCTGTTTCAGATGATAAAGCATAAAAGGAATCATTACATGAAAAAGTGACAGTCAGGCAAAACTACAGAGAAGAAACATAAACGTGGAAAACTTGCATCTTTTTTGGTTCCAAGATGGCGTAGCAGTGCAGACGTTGTTTGTCATTCTCCCGTGTACATTTTGTATTTTTCATCTTTTTTGTATATATTTCAAATTATTTTCAATCTCTTTTTCCATTTTTAAATTAAATATACCTTCCGGCAATAGCCAGAACCTCCATCAGAAGCTAGCCATCAGGAGCTAACCAGCTAATTAGCTACTAGCTATTTAGTCATTGTTAGCCACTGCACTCCTTTACCTTTTGCACAGACACCAGCCTCTTTTAGCCTAGATAATACTTGCCAGCCTGCCAGTATCGGACTGTTTTCTCCACTACAACACCGGATTCCTGCCATAAGCTCTGGACCATTACTCCTGATCATCACAGCTAGCTAGCTGCCACCGAGTAGCTGCCACCGTAATTTCCTCACCATCTTTTAAATAAGAATACCCCTTTCAAAAAATGTAGAACTAAGAACTGCACTTGGTTCACTCCAGACCTGACTGCCCTCGACTAGTACAAAAATCATGTGGCGGACTGCGCTATCATCGAATAGTCCCCGCGATATGCAACTTTTCAGGGAAGTCAGGAACCAATACACGCAGTCAGTCAGGAAAGCAAAGGATAGCTTTTTCAAACAGAAATCTGCATCCTGTAGCTCTAACTCCAAAAAGTTTTGGGACACTGTAAAGTCCATGGAGAACAAGAGCACCTCCTCCCAGCTGCCCACTGCACTGAGGCTAGGAAACACTGTTACCACCGATAAATCCACGATAATCGAGAATTTCAATAAGCATTTCTCTACGGCTGGCCATGCTTTCCTCTTGGCTACCCGAACCCCGGTCAACAGCACCGCACCCCCCGCAGCTACTTGCCCAAGCCACCCCAGCTTCTCCTTCACCCAAATCCAGATAGCAGATGTTCTGAAAGAGCTGCAAAACCTGAACCCGTACAAATCAGCTGGTCTAGACAATCTGGACCCTCTTTTTAAAATTATCGCGGCCCTATGGATCCTCATAGGCCAATTGAATTTAATTACATATTAACCATATCGATTGCATAATTGGCCTATGAGGATCCGTAGGGCCGCGATCATTGACAATTCACATTACACCATATGTTAGAAGCGTGCGCTCCAAGCCGCGCTCCGCGGTAATAACTATAAACAATAACTGATGGCCCACTCTCCCGATCGCAACAGATTGTTACCTTTCATCTGAACTGAGTCGGTGGACTTACGTGGATTCATGGACGCACAGAACTTCTGGAGCAGACAGAGTTAAGGAAGAGAAAGCAGAGAGATCAGGCGATGGCGTTTTCCTCCTTTTATGTGGATGAGATCTGTCGGTCATTCCCACCTGACCTAATTAAAGCGCCCCTGGCCCAGCTGACTAAGTGGCCATGAATTAAAGGATTATTCCACCAACTCCATGGACATTTTCTACAGCCACCCTGGACATTTGTTAAATTCCACACTCCTCAAAAAGGCTCATTGCTCCCCGTCCTCCGTCATCTCAGGGAGAGGAATTAGTCGAGCAACTGGCCGGATATATGTCCGGTTCTTTACCTGGATCTCCACTGATCTAACGCGACCATCGGTCCCAGGCATGGTCTTAGTGATATGTCCCACCGGCCAGGAGGCTTGAGGCAGCTGAGGGTCCACCATCATTACTACTTGGCCAGATTCCAGGCTGGCCATTTCTCTCCGCCATTTCCCTCTGTGCTGTAGGGTTGGTAGGTAATCCCGAATGAATCGGGCCCAGAAATGGTCAGCCAACGAGGTTGGTATCAGCATATATGGCTTGAGGAAGTGACGCATCTCGGCGTCCCATCAAGAGCATATTCTGTGTAACTGGATCAGGGTCAGCGATGTCTGCAGAGAGATATCCCAAGGGTTTGGAGTTCAATATCCCTTCCACCTCTATCAGGACGGTCCGCAAGACAGTTTCAGTGACAGTTTGGTCCCCCAGGACGACTCGTAAGGCCGTCTTTACAGATTTGATCTCTCGCTCCCATGTTCCTCCAAAATGAGGAGCTCCTGGAGGGTTAAATTTGAATAAGATTTGTTGGTCCATCAGCTGATCCTGGAGGCTGGGTTCCATGGCTTGGAAGGCTTCCTCCAACCTGGCTTCTCCTGCCTTGAAGTTTGTGCATCTGTCAGCCAGGATCTCGTAGGCTTTCCCCCGTCGGGAGATAAACTGCCGTAGGGCCATGAGGAAGGCTTCAGTATCCAAACTCTCCAGTACGCCTGGTGGACACACCTAGTCGTCAAATACTTGAATAGAATGCCCCAGCGCTTTTCCACTTGACGACCTAGCTTGATCGTCAAGGGGCCAAAGCAATCTACTCCTGTTGACCAGAAGGGTGGTTTGAGGAGGCGCAAGCGAGCAGGGGGTAAATCTGCCATTTTGGGCACAGTGGCTCCGGCCCGCCATCTCTGACAATCTACGCAGGCGTATTGGTGCTTACGAATGGCTCCTCGTCCTCCAAGTATCCAGTACTTCCGCCTCATCTCCCCATAAACCCTCTCTGGCCCTGGGTGGAGAAGCCTCTCATCAGAACTCTTGATGAGGAGCCTGGTGAGAGGGTGTCTGGAGTCAAGGATAATTGGGTGGGTAGCATCGGGGTCCAAAACTTCTGCTCGGCGCAGCCTCCCTCCGACTCTGATCACTCCAAGGATTTGATCATATTCTGGGGCGAGAGAGAGAAGACGGCTCTCCTTAGCAACTTCCCTACCGGCTTTCAGAGCTTTTAGCTCCTCAGGGAAGCTAACCGCTTGTGCACGCTGGAGGAGTAGTGTCTCTGCCGCGAGGGAGGTGGGTATAGAAGCCACCCCATCTGAGGTCTGGTTTGTGGCGGCGATCAGATCCGGCAGTGTTTGGGATTGTGCTAGGTCAGGGAGAGCTGTTGTTGGTTCCGTAGAGATGCTGTAGCATTGGGCGGACTTCCTTAACTCATGAGCTTCAGTTGGTTGCAGAGGAGCCGCACGCCTGGGGGCTGTCGGCCACTCGTTCTCTGGGTGGGACAAGAATGGTGGTCCCAAGCTCCAGCAATGGGGTTGAGCCAGTTCCTTAAGGGTTTTACCGTGAGTAACGTCATCAGCAGGATTGTTTATGCTATCAACATACCTCCAGTCCTGGACTTCTGTTAGGTCTTGGATTTCCGCAATGCGAGTTCCGACGAACACCTTATACCTGCAGGACTCCGATGTGAGCCAGGTCAATACAGTGGTCGAATCACTCCAGTAGATGACCCTTTGGATTGGCAAGGTGCGACCCTGGACCTGGCCATAACAAAGGAGACATGGGTGTGTCCTGCCTTATCCTCCACTCTTAGATAGGAAACCACCCCATAAGCTCGCTCTGAAGCATCACAGAACACATGCAGTTCCAGGCATGATCCCAGTTGGTCAGCACAGGTGGTACATAACATCTTGGCATGTGGACTTCAGAGAGCTCCGATAACTCTGTTTCCCAAAAGATCCATCGTTCCACTAGGTCAGCCGGGTGGATCGGTTCATCCCAGTCCCTCTTAGTCTGCCACAGGTCCTGGACTAAGACTTTGGCCCGGGTTGTGTATGGCAGGATATACCCAAGGGGATCGTATTGACTGGCCAGTGTCCGATAGATGGTGCGCAGAGTGGGGGTTCGGTACTCAGGGCTGAGCGTTGCTTGTACCCAAGGGTATCCGGTATGCAGCTCCATCTCAGTCGTAGAGTGGTCTCTTGTGGGTTAGCGCTAGACTGCGATAGCCATAGTTCACTGCTACTGGACCTCGCTTGTGGCGGGAGGTGCTGGATAACCTCCGCTCTGTTACTCACCCACTGTCGGACCTCAAATCCCCCTTTGGACAGGAAATTCCGTACTTTATCAAGGAGTGCTTTCGCTTTAGCCGTGGATGGGATGCTCTATAAGCAGTTATCCACATAGAAGGCATTTTCCACTGAATCCCATACTTCTGGGTCACTGTCTGGGTGCTCCCGTGCGTGTCTCTGCAGAGCGTATATGGCACAGCAAGGACTGCAGGTGGTGCATAATGGGAGTACTTGCCATTCATAGATGGTGGGCTCTGCGTCTCGTTCCATATCTCGCCATATGAACCGGAGCAGTGTGGTGTCGGAAGGCAGTAGACGAATCTGATAAAACATGGTTTTGATGTCTCCACTGATGGCTGTAGAGTGCTGCCGGAACCGGAGAAGTACACCGAGCAAGGAAGGACCTAAGGTTGGTCCGGGGAGTAGACAGTCATTCAGGCTTTGACCAGCAGCTTTGAATGAACAGTTGAAGACAAGTCGGTACTTCCCACCATGTTGCTGGATAACATGGTGAGGGAGATACCAGGATTCGCTGAGTGGGTTTCCCTCTTCATGAGCGGTCACTTTTGTGACATAGCCTGCCTTCACAAGGTTATGAATCTCCCGGTTATGAACTTCAGCAAGCTCAGGATTCTTCACCAGGTGTCGCTCCGTTCCACGCAGTAGTGGGAAAACAGCCTGTGTTGTGGTTGCCAGAGGAGGATGGTTGGGTACCCGTAGCAGTGGGGTCGCGTACCTCTGAACGCCATCCAGTTCAGTGGTGGTGGTGCGCTTCTCCAGGAGGTCTAATGCATTGGAGTCATGTTTCGAGCGGGTGACCGCCTGTAGCTTCCAGTTGGAGAAGTTGTCTATCTTCCAGAGCATCTGTACATTCCGAAGGAGGTCAGTGGCTGCACAGGAGGATGGAGCTGGATTGCTTCTGGTGAAGAGGACTTGCTGTGACTGTACAGCTTGGGTGGAGAGAAGTAGATGGGCTGGACCTTGCACAGCCCAACCCAAGGATGTATGGACAGCAATGGGCCCTCCTTCTGGTCCAGCTCGTATAGGCTCAGTCGGGGTCACGAGATGTGGGTGGTCTGACCCAATCAGGATAAGTGGCACTACTCTGGCCAGGTTAGGAATAGGCAATCCTCGTAGATGAGGATATTGTTTCTGTAGAACACTTACCGGGCAGGAGTGCTCCGCGAGATTCAAGCCATCTGCCGTGAAGGCATTGGTGATGTTATAGGTCACGTCCCTGTTTCCTGAAGGTGAAATGCTAAAGGTCACAGCAGAGCCTTTCATTTGGATAACAACATGTCGCACCGTTCTGAGATTAAGGGTCTCGGGGGTCCCCTCCAGGTTAAGCTGACGGGTGGCCGCCGTGACAATGATCGTTTTTTCTGACCCATCATCTAGAACGGCGAATGTATCAATGCTTCTCCCTTCACTTTGCAGAGTGACCTTGACCACCTTCAACATGACCCTTGGAGTCCGGTTCTGCTGGTCGAGGTACAGCTCCTTTGCAGCTCCTACCATGAGCATACTCTGCTCCTTCTGTGCTTTGGGAATTACATCATGCAACACGGTGAGATGGATTTCCTTACAGCGATTGCAGGGTTTCCTCAATGTGCAGGTCTCCGCCTTATGGCTTCGGGCACACTTGTAGCATCGCTCGCCTGAAGTGATCCAGGCCTTCAATTGAGTTTGAGTGAGCTTTTTTACCCTGGGGCATGAGCCAAGGAAGTGCCCCTTACTATTGCAATATGGGCAGTAAGGCTGGAATTTGATGTTCTTGCTCTTGAAAGGGGTCTTCTTCCCGGGTTCCTCCCCGGCTTCACTATTTAAGTACATGGTAGTGGGATTTGGCCTTTTCTGTCCCCCCTGGCGTTCAAACTCCTTCCTTCCCCCGGTGGCTATGGCTGAGATTGTGGCCTTCGCCTTTGCCTTCACCTCCAACCATGCGGCCGGGTCTCTGAGAGCATAGGTGCTTCCCGAGCCCTCTTTCAGGATGCCCTTGTTCAAACAATGTTCAATGAAACTGTCTCTGAGGTACACTGGAAGCTTGCTAAGAAGCCTGTCCACGTGGGAGCCACGTTTCAGCTCGTTCCCGTCTTCTCCTTCAACAGATTGGAGCATCGAGGTCAGAGATTGGACAGTCAGGGAGAACTCTTTGAAGGCAGCATGGTCTCCCATTTTAATTGGAGACGTGTTCAGGATGTTGTTTAGTTCATTCTGGACTAGGTGGCGTGGCTCACCATAGCTCGCCTTCAGGGCCTGGAGAGCGGCAGTGTATGGTGTTGCGGAGTGCATAAAGGATTGGGCCAGCCTGTATGCACTGGGAAACCGCAAATGATCCATTAGCACTTGGTATTTGTAGCATTCTGACAGATGACTGTGAATACCCAGTAGGCTCTCCAATGCAATTTCCAAAAGGACAAATTCACTCTCCTTTCCACTCTCAAAGTATGGCAGTTTGGGTCTGGGAATTCCATAGGCTGAGGCTACTAGAAGTTTCATAATGTTGGCTCCCTCTTCTGGTTGCGTGAAGGATAAACCCGGGACTTCTGATGAGCCCACTGTGGCCTCATTGGGCCGCTCCCCTATTGTCCCAGACCCTCCATTGGTGGCAGCCGGAATTGGGTGAAAGCCCTCCCACCTGATGTTTGAGGACTGGCCTGGCCCTGGACGAGAGGAACGATTTGCCGTGGTTGGTAATTGGCGGAAAGGCGAAGTTGTGATGCTTTGTCCAGATGGAGGAATGCTAACTTGTATCACTGGCATAGAGGGCGTTGGTGGAGCGGCCTGTCCCCCGTGCTCCATGTTGGCTGTTGACCCCAGAGCCTCCGGGGACTGTGTGCCATGCTGTACCAGAGGGGCAGATTGGGAAAGAAAGGCAGACAGGTCAGGTCCATGTGGAGGGGTGGTCAGGTCAACTCCCTGTTCATTCCTCTCCAGGAAGGATGAGACCATCCGTGCTTCCTCCAATTCCCTTCTGGCTTGACGGTGCCATCGCTGCTGTGCCAGGTCCTTGGCAATGAATTCCCATTCCTGTAGAGACCTACGGGCCTGCACATGCAATAGGTGACATCGTTCGTCAGCCTGTCTTTCCTCCAAAGCTAATAGTTTCATCCTCTCTTGTAGGACAGCGGTTTGTGAATCGCTGAGGGCTAGTGAATGGCGGCCGCCATGGCCACTTCCAAAGGGGTATCCACTGGTCGAACTCCCACTCCGTCTAGAGTGCCTCAACGATTTCCCATTAGTTAAGGGGTGAGCGGAGCCTGCCTCAGGAAGCTGGTCGACCTGTGCGAGTCACCTCCATGGGTTCTTCCTGTAGACCACTTTCCTGCTCCAAAGCAGTTTCCGGTCCTTGGCTCAGAGGGGATGGTTGATTGCTGAAACGTACAGTTGATCCATCACCACTTTGAGCTCTGGTGGGCTTGCCCTTTGATGTCGGAAACTCGACCACATAATCCTTAAGATAACCAGATGCTTGCCTGGTTCTTCTGGTGCTGCTGGTGGTTGAGGATGAAGCCTTTGTTGCTTTAGGCTTAGCTCCTGGATATTTCCTTTGTTCCAAGACCTTTCCCTCAGCTGCTCTCTCCTCCTCTCTTCTTCCTTCCAGTGGAGACAATTCTTCCCTGTCCTCCTCCATTTCACCTGTCTTTGGTTCAGTCATCATCCAGCTCAAAGGACCAGAAGAACCAGTTGCAACGCCTATTACCAGTCTGTTCAACCTCTCTTTCGTATTGTCCGAGATCCCTAAAGATTGGACAGCTGCCGCGGTCATCCCCCTCTTCAAAGGGGGTGACACTCTAGACCCAAACTGTTACAGATCTATATCCATCCTGCCCTGCCTTTCTAAAGTCTTTTGAGAGTCAAGTTAATAAACAGATCACTGACCATTTCGAATCCCACCGCCATCGATAAAAGACAGTACTGTGCAGCCGTCTTCATCGAACTGGCCAAGGCTTTCGACTCTGTCAATCACCGTCTTCTTATCGGCAGACTCAACAGCCTTGGTTTCTCAAATGACTGCCTCGCCTGGTTCACCAACTTCTTCTCAGATAGAGTTCAGTGTGTCAAATCGGAGGACCTGTTGTCCAGGCCTCTGGCAGTCTCTATGGGTGTACCACAGGTCTCAATTCTCGGGCTGACTCTTTTCTCTGTATATATCAACGATGTCGCTCTTGCTGCGGGTGATTCCCTGATCCACCTCTATGCCGACAACACCATTCTGTTTACATTTGGCCCTTCTTTGGACACTTTGTGAATATGAAATTTGGCCAAAAGAATAATGAAACTAATTACATTAATTACAGTTATCTCATCTCACAGTTGCACCCTTCTTGCATAGCTACAAAATAATACAACACCCTAGTTTTAATTCTAACCAAGCTACACATCATCAGATTATATTCTTATGATTCTAACACATTTCATACAGTTATAAGGTTTCAGGGTGGAATACTTTAGTCATTATCTTACACATACAAATTCTTCTATCAAGTGGTTGGCAGCATAATATTTATGAATAATTTCAAAGGAAACTTTCTTAATTTTGTTAACAGGTATGTGTGTGGCATCATCCACACTTTTTTCCAAAAGACATTATCAATAAATCCATTCCAATAAGGCATAAACAAGGTTTGTATCGCTTTGTTGTTGAATGGACCAAAAGAGAAACAAATCTTACCTACTGATGAGTCAACAGGGTCAAAAGAAGGTAGGCTCTGAAGGTCAGGTCTTGACACGTTCCTGAATAATTAAGCAACACCGGAGGGAATGGCATCTAAAACAATTGCAAAATCTTTAGGTGTTACAGGGACCTTGTAAAGTGATAAGAATTCCTTATAACTGAGTAAAAGACCCTTTGCATTTACCAGTTGGCTCACCAATAGGATATCATTTCGGAACCAATATTCTAAAAACAAAGAAGTATTTTTATACAATATATCCCCGATTATTCCATATATAATATCTGTGTGGAGAAAAAATATGTTAAAAAATTAAGGACCATGACAAGAAAACCTACTGATGAAAAGCAGAAAGTTTCACTGGAACTTTGTCAATATTATAATTGCAAAACAACATGAAGTTAAGGCCACCAAAAGTAGAGAAGACATGATGAGGAATACAATTCCAGATGGAAGTGGGTCTTCTTAGGAATTGTTTTATCCAATTGATCTTAGAAGTATTATTTAAGGTAGTAAAGTCCAGAAAATTCAGCCCACCATTCTCATAAGTGTTCATTACAACAGTTTTCCTAATGTAATGGGTACGGTTTCTCCACAGAAAGTTGAAAGGCATTTGGTCTATTTCCTTGCTTATTTTACTGTCAAGATATAAAGATAGAGCACCATATGTTAGTCTAGAGATGCCTTCAGCCTTGGCGATTAGGACTCTTTCTTTTAAAGATAAGTCCCTCTGTAGCCATTGATTTAGCCTCTTCTGTTTTTTTTAAATAAGAGGGTTAAAATTTAGTAAGCCTCTAGACTTCTGATCCTTTGTAATGGTTATGCCTAAATATGTAAAGTTCTTCCTTTACAAGAATACCATAATATGAAGGTGTGACACAATCTTTGACAGCCATGAGTTCACATTTACTAATGTTAAGATATAGACCAGAAGCTTTGGAAAAGGATTGTATCACATTGATTGATATGGGAATTTGGTTAGCATCTTTCAGAAAAAGTGTAGTATCGTCAGCCAGCTGGCTTATAATAATTTCTTTACCAGCTATGGAAATCCCTTGTACAGGACTATTATTTAAAGAATTTGCAAGAAGTTGGGTGACAAATAAAAACAGGTACGGAGAGATAGGACAACCTTGAAAGGCAAACGTTATAATCAGTGGCCGAAATGTCACCTCACGTCACTTCCGGACTTGGAGAGCGCTCAAAGCGTTGTAGAACGCCCCTCTGAATAACGGGGAGTGGTTTTGGCTTAACCACGTTGGGAAAAAGAAAGACGCGGAAAGCATCGGAAAACTTAACTCTTTCTACACTCGCTTCCAGGTGAGGCAGGCTCCTCATGACGCGATGAAAACGTCATCAAACATCGACATTCACTTGGAAAATAACACAATATGACTCACTGTAGCTACAATAAACTCTCACATTTATTAAAGTTAACCACCGCTAACCTAAATAAACCTACATTGTTACGGACAGGATATTCAACATCCACCACTACGCTGCAAATATGTCATACGTTTTCATAGGGTAAGATTCCAGCTCTATTGCTCAAATTGTTTAAAACTAATGTTAGCTGGCTAGCTTGCTACATGCTACCAAGTTAACTCTGGTTTACTGTTTACAAAGCTAGCTAGTCAGTAATCATAGCAAGCCATTGAGGCCAATAATGTTGCATGTTTTTTTTAAAACTTATCTGTGTAACTACTTGCTACCACCTCTTCACTATAAGAGTTGCATTACAAGTTACATCATGTAAAAAAAACTCAGTTGCTCATTCCATGATTGTGTCTCTATTTACCAGACCTCAGGTCCTGAGAGGGCGTTGCAGGAACGACAGAAGCAGCACATGGCACGCAAAAAAAAAAACATTGCTGGAGTGAAACAAGTTAGTGGTGGCCTCAGGGAATGGGGGTGTTGGGAAATCAACCACTTCAGGTTAAGCAGGTTCTTATTGGGCTCTCTGCGCTGCTCATTCATGAAACATTTACACAAATGTGTAGGCTACAATTTGCAAACAGACAGTGGTTTGGCCTTATCTTTTTGTACTGCATGTACTATATATTTATATATAGTGTAATCATTCGCTTTCCTACTACTTTTGCATTTCTTCCCCTCAACAGTGAATTTGGCCGTTGGATTCGCAGCTAATGATCCAGTAAGGAATGCATGCATCATTATTAATTTGCACATTTTGTTATAACTGTTGCATATGTAACAGTACTCTTCTTGCGTTGTGTACAATCGATCATCGACACGAACTCCAACCAGTAGCACCAGTCATGGAGCTTTATTCTGATAGGAACAGCACAAAATTGCACGTCATGCAATGCACGGTTCACCATCCAACTCTGCACTCACACACGCTGGTTTGGTGCTTGTTCACTGGGCATGTAGTTACCAAAATAATACAATTACAATATACCATATAATATCTTTAACAATGTACCTGATAGGAACAGCACAAAATTGCACGTCATGCACGGCTCACCATCCAACTCTGCATTCACGCACTGTACAAAATATACGTACCCCCCCCCCCCGCCCCCCCCAACAGACACAGTAAGTTGCTAGCTAGAATTAGCTGGAATTCTCTATAACAAAATGCACAACAAATATTCACAAAAAAACGCTGCATCTTATGTGTGATTTTCGAATAACATTTACAAACAAATTGATATAAATTGTACATTTAAATCATCACTTGGGAGTATAAAAATCCCTTTTGACGTACAGTGCTTTGCAACCAACAACTTACCGCAGGTTTGGTGCTCGTTTACTGGGACGATTCTAACGGAAACATCCTCCCTCGTAAGCAAGCTACGCAAACCAGCCAATAAGATGCCATGTTGAGTAGGTGAAGGCAAGACAAGACTAAAACCAAAAACCCATTGGCTTAACAATAAAGTGGCAAGGGGAATCACCAATATAACCCTGTTACACATACCAATTTCTGCCCAAATAGTTGTGCAGAACCATGACAATCTCTCTCTCCATTTTACTACTGCTGTACTACCCATTGTCCACTCAATTGCTCTTCATGTATCTTTTCTGCACTCAGAGTAAAAGAGTGGGCATCTTAGATGCTGATGTTTACGGTCCCTCAGTTCTAAAGCTGATGAACCGGAAGGGGAACCCAGAACTAACTGACAGTAGGAGACTTCTGCATGTAGTCTAGCTTGAGGAATAACAGTGATGTATTAGCTTTGTACATTCATTATAGAGATCACATTGAAAAGAGTACCTACAAAGTTGTGTGGTGTTTACTTTATTTGTGCTTTCAGACAATCTCTGAGACCACTTGTGAATTTTGGGATTCCTTGGTGAGTATATTTATCTATAATTGCAAGTGACAGGGGAGGGAGGTGAGCAACCAAATCATTCATTGAATCATTGACTGTCCTCTACATGGCTCTCATCCTTCTGTCCTCAGTATGTCCATGGAGTTTCTGGTAGAGGATGTAGCACCCATCGTCTGGTAGATGGGGGACTGCTGGAGTACCTGGCTATTGACATGCCACCTGGAACTGGAGATGTTCAGTTATCAATCACTCAGAATATCCCAATAGCAGGAGCAGTGATTGTGTCCACTCCTCAGGATCTTGCCTTGCTGGATGCACGCAGAGGAGCATAAATGTTCAGAAAAGTCAATATACCAGTAAGAGCATTGGATGCTAAATGCCACTTTGTATCAACTCCACATAATTATGAAAAAGGTCTTACTTAAATTATTTTCAAATGACCTTGGTAAGGACAAAATACACATTTGTGAGATTGAGCTACATTTGAAGTCGGAAGTTTACTTACACTTAGGTTGGAGTCATTAACTCGTTTTTCAACCACTCCACAAATTTCTTGTTAACAAACTATAGTTTAGGCAAGTCGGTTAGGACATCTACTTTGTGCATGACACAAGAAATTTTTCCAAATCAAATTTATTTATATAGCCCTTCTTACATCAGCTGATATCTCAAAGTGCTGTACAGAAACCCAGCCTAAAACCCAAAACAGCAAGCAATGCAGGTGTAGAAGCACGTTGTTTACAATTGTTTACAGACAGATTATTTCACTTATAATTCACTGTATCACAATTCCAGTGGGTCAGAAGTTTACATACACTAAGTTGACTGTGCATTTAAACAGCTTGGAAAATTCCAGAAAATTATGTCATGGCTTTAGAAGCTTCTGATAGGCTAATTGACATCATTTGAGTCAATTGGATGTGTACCTGTGGATGTATTTCAAGGCCTACCTTCAAACTCAGTGCCTCTTTGCTTGACATCATGGGAAAATCTAAAGAAATCAGCCAAGACCTCAGAAAAAGATTGTAGACCACAAGTCTGGTTCATCCTTGGGAGCAATTTCCAAATGCCTGAAGGTACCACGTTCATCTGTACAAACACTAGTACGCAAGTATAAACACCATGGGACCACGCAGCCATCATACCGCTCAAGAAGGAGACACGTTCTGTCTCCTAGAGATGAACGTACTTTGGTGCGAAAAGTGCAAATCAATCCGAGAACAACAGCAAAAGACCTTGTGAAGATGCTGGAGGAAACAGGTACAAAAGTATCTATATTCACAGTAAAATGAGTCCTACATCGACATAACCCGAAAGGCCACTCAGCAAGGAAGAAGCCACTGCTCCAAAACCGCCATAAAAATGCCAGACTACGGTTTGCAACTGCACATGGGGACAAAGATCGTATTTTTTGGAGAAATGTCCTCTGGTCTGATGAAACAAAAATAGAACTGCTCGGCCATAATGACCATTGTTATGTTTGGAGGAAAAGGGGGGATGCTTGCAAGCCGAAGAACACCATCCCAATCGTGAAGCATGGGGGTGGCAGCATCATGTTGTGGGGGTGCTTTACTGCAGGAGGGACTGGTGCATTTCACAAAATACATGGCATCATGAGGCAGGAAAATTAGGTGGATATATTGAAGCAACATCTCAAGACATCAGTCAGGAAGTTAAAGCTTGGTCGCAAATCGGTCTTCCAAATGGACAATGAAACCCAAGCATACTTTCAAAGTTGTGGCAAAATGGCTTAAAGACAACAAAGTCAAGGTCTTGGAGTGGCCATCAAAAAGCCCTGACTTCAATCCTATAGATATTTTTTGGGCAGAACTGAAAAATTGTTTGCGAGCAAGGAGGCCTACAAACCTGACTCAGTTACACCAGCTCTGTCAGGAGGAATGGGCCAAAATTCATCAAATTGTGTATTCGTCACTGTAACATTGTGTACGTTTTACACTTTTGAGAGTTTGCCATGTTAGTTTTCTACCTGGGTTTGTTTAATATATATAAATTTGCCAATGCCTATTGTGTTAGGCTGAGGCCTACAGAAAAGTGCCGTCTGCCGCGGTCCAGCGTCTAGAAGAACTTTCTGGTTGAGTGACTGCCATCTACTGTGTAGGACAACTGGACAACTAGTAATCTACAGAAAATAGACCAGAACACTGCACTTCTCCTTATCCCCCACTGTTGCCGCAGAGTCTGCAGAAATCCATGTTATCTGATCCAGTTTCATGTATATATTACATGCTAACTCTATTGAATGATGTACAGAATATTGGGCTTTCATTGTTGTGACAGTGATAACATTATGTTCAGTTTCAATCTGTCTCTTCAAACCGGTGAGTATTTAATCTATAGATTGTGTTCAGTCTGATGTTCAAATACAACAAGTTTAATTTAAACCTTGAGACCACAATGTACAGTCCACAGTAAACTCATTGGTTGTTATTTTTGTCCTAAAGCATAAGGTGAAAATAAAGGAATGCTTTGGTTGTATGTTGTTGTTTTTTACTTGATGGCTGGTGAGTTGTGCTTTTCTTTTTTAATAATATTTACACAATCTTCCATCTTCATGAAATGCAACATGTTACTAAGTCAGAGATGAAAATAAACAACCTACTGTTGCCCACTTGACTTGGAAGCCTAACAAGAGTTGCAGTTACTCTCTATAAACACCTTGTGGCACTGCATATCCAATCAAACATCCCCAACCAACAGTCATATCAGCCTGGTCTCATAGACAAGATGTAACATATTGAATGTAAATCTGAAACGCTCAAATGAGTGTGATAAGTTACATTTGGTGTGGTTACATATGACAGACGGTTACTTAAGGCAAAAACTAAAGTAGGGTGGCTGGTCAGGCGTATAACGTGAACATCTAGCAACCCAAAGATTGCATGTTCGAATCTCATCATGGACGACATCAGCATTTTAGCAACTTTGCAACTACTTACTGTTTAGCTACTTTGCAAGTAATTAGCATGTTAGCTACCCCTAGCCTAGCTAACCTTAGCCACTTAGCTAATGTTAGCGACAAAAAATAGAAATTCATAACATCTCGTTTTGCAAATGTGAAAAATGTAAGAATTGGTTTTTGGAAAAACATATTGTATTAATTATAATTCGTAACATATACGAATTTACAATTTGTTAAATATACTAAATGGATTATGGACATCCACAAATGTATACATACCATACAAATCGTAACATATCAAACTAATTGGACTTTCTCGGATTTACATTTACTATGCTATGTCTGCCCATTAGTCCAGGTTGGTGATATTTATTTCATCGGCCTGAGTGGGATGAGCGCTCTGTGACGTGCGTCAACAGGACTACTTCCCGCATATTTCTGTCACTCCCTAGACTCATCTAACTACAGCAGCTGTTTCACTTTCAACCAAACCAACCGCCATGAAAGTCAAGCCAGACAGCTCAGTGTCTTATCAGGTCAATGAGCATTGAACATTTACTGCTGTTCCTGTGTAGCTGTGGTTATTCATTTGCATGCTGTTCTATATTTTAAGAACAGAGTATGACTGCGTTTATATAGGCAGCCCATTCTGATATTTGTTTCACTAATTGGTCATTTTACCAATCAGATCAACTCTGAAAAAGCTCTGATGTGATTGGTCAAAAGACCAATTAGTGGAAGAAAATATCAGAATTGGGCTGCCCGTGAAAGCAGCCTGAGAGGTCCTACCAAACCCCTTCAGACTAGTTCTTGATGACAAAATGACAAGTAAAAGTGCATTTAACGTAGTAAAATACTACTTGAGTAAAAGTTTAAAGTATTTGGTTTTAAATATGCTTAAGTTTAAAAAGGAAATGTAATTGCTAGAATATACTTAAGTATCAAAAGTTAAAGTATTAATAATTTCAAATGTCTTATACAGTATTAAGTAGTACTTTAAAGTATTTTTTGTTAAGTACTTTACACCACTGCTGAGGCCTGTCCTGTGTCTGGAGACACTGGCTGGGGTTGAGACTGGTTGTTGATAGGATGCACTTCTGCTTAGATGGTCCCCATTAAAGAGGAAGGCCCACTAGTGCAGCCATCTATTTGTGGTTCTGTTTAAAGAACTGAACATTATTGTGGTCAATTTATTTCCATTCAAGTCATGTTTTCAGTTCTGTACACTTATTTCACCTCATCTTGACCTTCATTTTTAGGGACACTGATCAGCATGATATTGTCTTTAATCCCATATATACAATGCATTCAGAAAGAATTCAGATCCCTTGACCTTTTCAACATTTTGTTATGTTACACCCTATTCTAAAATGTATTTAAAAAATGTGCCTAATTAAATAAAGGTAAAATAAATAAAAGATTGGTGCAGTGCTGCAGAGATGGTTGTCCTTCTGAAAGGTTCTCCCATCTCCACAGAGGAACTCTGGAGCTATTTCAGAGTGACCATCGGGTTCTTGGCTTTGACATACACTGTCAACTGTGGAACCTTATAAAGACAGGTGTGTGCTTTTCCAAATCATGTCCAATCAAGTGTATTTACCACAGGTGGACTCCAATCAAGTTGTAGAAACATCTCAAGGATGATCAATGGAAACAGGATGCACCTGAGCTCAATTTCAAGTCTCATAGCAAAGGGTCTGAATACTTATGTGATTGTGATGTTTCAATTATTATTTTATATACATTTGCAAACATTTCTACAAACCTGTTTTTGATTTGTCATTTTAGGGTATTTTGTGTAGATTGATGAGTGAACATTTAAAAAATAAATATATTTTAGAATAAAATTAGCAAAATGTGTTTAAAGTCAAGGAGTGGGAATTCTTTCCGAACACACTGTCTATACTGTACAAACCAACGTCCATTGACTTTAGGTCAACTTTCGGTATAATGCTAGTTGATCTCCAAAATATCATTACAACAACCATATAATAAATAACTAAATCAGGCAGTATATAATTTGTTTGTGTCCATCAGAAAAGCACAAGTTCCTCTAAAAATAAAAATCTCCCTCCAGTAAGTCTAGATGTATTCCTGAAAGGGGAACGGTGTAAAGTGAAGACGGAGAAGTGAGACTTAGAGAAAGATGAAAGGTGGCTGTAACAAATGAGGTGAAATGAGGGAGATACTGATTGGCAGACCTGCTAGCTCAAGGCTACACAGTCACACCTGACAACGCCAGCACTGAGGAGGAAAAAGCCAAAGGGTCCAAAATGATGACTCCCGTGTACAGTAATTATTGGTGTGCCATGGATCTTACAGACAGCGGACAGGTTGGATGCTTTACAGATGAAAAGGACGTGTAGAGGATGGCCTCGTTTACCAAGTTCTTCCTCCAGATTTCTTTCTCTGACAGATAGAGGGTGTATGTGTGTGTGTGTATTTGTGGGAGAGAGAGAGTGGGAGAAATCCATTCAGTGAGTATTTGATTCAGTACTGAGTGACTCCTTAGTGACTGGCACTCTTCCCTTTGGGCAGCTGCCAGCGGCTCTTGCCCAGACGTGGTGCTTTTCTAGGCAGAGAGACGCAAGGTATTCCCATACAAACACAACTGCATAGTTAAACATAGGTCAGCTGACTTAAATTATCTCCCTCTCTAGGTGGGGGATTTCTCTCTGCACGCTATTCCCTTTTTAGTGCACTATTTTGACCAGGGCCTATATGGCTCTGGTCAAAGGTAGTGCACTATATAGGCGCAATAGTGTGTCATTTGGGATGTATCCTCAGTCTTTACTGCAATAAACATACCATGATACAAAGACCGATAGAGTCACTGACCGTCAGATATCCGTACTTATGGAATGAAGTACGGTACTTCCTGAAGAAAAATCTATAATGAAATTGGGAGAGCATGGGGGAGGGGTGTCTGGTGTCAGTGACACCTGAGCCCCAAAAAAATATGTTGATTGGGAATTTATGTTCTTACACAGACTCTCAATTGTAATCTTATAAAGTGTAACTGTCAAGGCTGTGGGTAACTGGTGAAAGGAGTCAGGCGCAGGAGAGCTGAGATGCGTGGACAAGGTATTTAATTCAAGAAAACACCAATACAAACACAATACTATAGTGCTGGAAAAATACCGGTACCACGAAATAAACGGGCGTAACATCAAAACCCGGCAACAATAATACCAGCCGTCAGATACAGCCTAACAATAAAACAAACACGCACACAAACATGGGGGAAACCAGAGGGTTAAATAATGAACATGTAATGGGGGAATTGAAACCAGGTGTGTAGACAACAAAGACAAAACAAATGGAAAATGAAAAGTGGATCGGTGATGGCTAGAAGGCCGGTGACGTCGACCGCCGAACGCCGCCCGAGCAAGGAGAGGGACCGACGTCGGCGGAAGTTGTGACAGTAAGGAAAATAAAATTAATATGTGTGTGTCTAAAGAGTTTGAAAATGCCATAACATCATAACATGCTATGCACTCCATTAAAGTGCTAAAATATTTAAGATGTAAAAATAAGTCTTCTTCATGTTGTATATTTATTGCTGTAAATCATCCTAAGTGAAAACATAAATTCTACACGAGACATACATATTTTATTGATTGAGGTTATGTTAAGTCGTTTTTTTTCTTTGAGTGCTATACTTTTAGAAAAATAGTTTTACCCTATGGTTAATTTTGAAAATCTCTGATTGAAAAGATGGTTTGTCTTTTCCGTTAAATATACCCATGAATTCAGTTGGGTGTCATTCCAACAGTTCGCTCTGCTTCTGTCAGCAACTAAATGAACTATAACTCTCTTTTGTTGTATAAGCCACATCCTGCATTCCAAAATTAGAGAAGAATGGATTTTCAGAGACCAAAAAAAACATCAGCGATTTTTTGCACTCTGCAGGCAGGGATACTTTCACCTTCTAAAATCAGTTATTAAACCTGCCATTCAAAATACAGAGCCCTGCTATTGCTGTATGCCGTGACCTAAAAAAAAACTTGTCTTTGAACTTATTATCAGACAGATTCATATCATGATAATACAATCTCCATACCTCATCGTCCCAATTAGATAAAGCTTAAGACTATACGTAGCTGCAGGGTAGGATGGAGTTGGTGTTCATGGTGGTGGTGGATGAAGTCTCTCCCACTCCAGCTCTAGGCAATCTCCCCAATCCTTATCCCCCCCTTTCCCCTCTATCCATGGCCCCATCTCCCTTGACCTTGGGGTCCCTTCCCTGCCTGGCAGGCCCTAGCGTTGATCCATTGCCATGCCAATGCAGCTACGGCAGGGCTCTGGGTAAACAGCAGCAGCTGGTTGCAATTGTGCTGTGTCACTGGGAGGGCATGTGTTGGCTCAGAACAGGAGTGAAGGGGTGGGGGAGGTAGGGTGGAGGGAAGCGGAGGGGGGACTGCAGCAGCACCCCACACACTCCAGTCATCTGTCTTCCTGTTCTGCTCTCTGCATACTGCTGAGAGCTCTAGAACTTTGCAGACTCAACGCTGCTAACAGAGCTGAAAAACGACATGCAGACTCAACACACTGCTAACAGAGCTGAAAAACGACATGCAGACTTAGCACACTGCTAACAGAGAAGAAAAAAGACATGTAGACTCAACACACTGCTAACAGAGCAGAAAAACGATATGCAGACTCAACACACTGCTAACAGAGCTGAAAACGACATGCAGACTCAACACACTGCTAACAGAGCTGAAAACGACATGCAGACTCAACACACTGCTAACAGAGCTGAAAACGACATGCAGACTCAACACACTGCTAGCAGAGCTGAAAAACGACATGCAGACTCAACACTGCTAGCAGAGCTGAAAAATGACTTGCTTTCAGAGCCTAGAATCTCTGTTCAGTGCACAACAGGGGAAACAATCCATGTAAATTGGATGATATCCTATGCCTAAGACACAGCAGTGTCAGATACACATTGGAAATACAAATACAAATACTGCTTTCTTTGGTATCAGGATACACATTCTTTACTCTCCTTTGAGTCAGATTTGATTCAGTTGTTTCAATTTGGTGTTCCTTATTTCAGTGTCCTGCCTGGTTTGAAGCTTATTAGGGCTCACCTCTTCCCCTGCAGCTCCAGAGTAAACAAGGGACCAAAGAGCCCAGTGAGGCACAGGCTAAGATGTAGAGGGACTCTCAAACACAACTGGCAGGAGACTGTAGATCTGAGGAGATAAAGAGGGAGATTTGAGGGTTGGGGAGGTGAATAATTCATGATTGTGGAGAAGGAGATTTTAGATGAAGCAGGGGTACTGTGTAGAGCCGGGACCATACCAGTATTGCGATACTCATTAGTATCGTGGCAAGGAAACAAAACAGAAAGTAGTTGTAACTTTTTTAGGAAAACAGCCCTTGAGAGACAGACAGAAGAAAGCTGGGGTATTGGCCTGCAGCTGGGTTTTTGATGTCTGGGCGGGCATGCCCATAGAAATGTAATTCTTAGAATGGGGACCCACCTTCCAGTCAATAGGTGGGTGCTGAGGAGGCATTCAAATTGATGTGGTCTGAGGGGCTAAGTCCATTATAGGAATGTTGTGTCTATGGGCATGGCTGGGTGGTGTGTGAGACTTGGTCTGGGCGCATCAACATCTTTACCTTGCTCTCTATGTCTGCTGCTGAAGGACGTGTGTCTGAGGCATGGGCCAGTGGTGGGGATGGATGAAATGGAGGAGCTCACTAATGTTGCCTCGGCCTCAGGGTTCAATTAAAAATAAAGCTTAGGTTGCTATAGTAATATGTAGCAACTGCACAATCAGCTCTCAAGGACATCCGCTTCTGTACCAGGACTTGATCCAAGCAAAAAAAGAAATCCAATATGCCTTTATTTTTCCCAAAACGTAGAGGTGATTATACACTGTACATCGGTTTGAGGGGAATTCTATTTGTGAGTGTTTGTTTGACAACCTTTCAAGCCCATAGAAAAAGTGATATAGCACACACTTGCCGTAAATGACATCACTATCTTCAGATTGATAATTTACCCACTAGTGTCTCCTTGTATACGGCCTACAGTATGTTGTGTTTCAGCCAAAATACTAATGCACTATACGTGCTGTATTGGATGTTACAAGAAATGCCCCCCATCTCTCCCAGGAAGCTATAGCCTTTTGAAACTTAAGGAGATAATAGTTATAGATCAGAAATAATGCCAAACATTGACCATTAGAAATCAGCATCACCACAACACAAAGCTACAGGGATTAATCAAGCTTTGTTTCCACTGTGAGACTGTTTCCTCGGCTGAATACTGCTTTCTATTCACATGCTGTGGCCTTCCTGGCTAATGCACAGAAAAAAAACGTTTTAGTCTTGTTTCCTTCCACCTGTTAGCTAAAAGGAAATATAAACATATAAATAAATACATGGTTGTGACAGGTGGCTTGGTGCCATCTACACAAGCAGGGCAGACTGAGGTTAAATGGAGGCGACAGACGATTTCTCTCAGGTGATCAAGGGTCCAATTGATAGTGAAGTCTCACCGACGCCTTAACCTGCAGACAGAGAGCATGAAGACACCATTGTTGTGAATTGAACACAAACACTCACTAACACAGACAGACTTGAAGCTGGTAGTAGCTTCAGCCCTTAGTGCCCCCCCCCTCCCCGCCACATAATATAAATGCAGCCTTAAGCAAAACTGAACATCAATGGGTTGTTTTCATTGAGTCACTTTACATTTTCCTGACTAATTTGTCATCTGTTTCAAACGTATAAAAGCATACGTTTTATAATGCAGACTAAGACCTATTGCTGAAAATGACAGAACCATTTGGATGTTGTGAGTTTTCTCCTGTACAGGCTGTACTGTAGTGTCATTGATGGCACACGGGGAGTGGAGTGAGTCAGGTTGGAGACCTGAGCCAACTCCCCGTGCTTATCGTGGTGAGCGTCGTACTGGTCAGGCACCGTGTTATGCGGTGGAGCGCACGGTGTCTCCAGTGCGCCTGCACAGCCCGGTGTGCTACCTTCCAGCTCCCCGAATCGGCCGGGCTAGAGTGGGCATCCAGCCAGGTCGGAGGGTGCCGGGTCAGCGCATCTGACCGCCAGTACGTCTCTACGGCCCGGGATATCCTGCGCCGGCTCTGCGCACTGTGTCTCCGGTGCGTCTGCACAGCCCAGTGCGTCCTGTGCCTGCGCCCCGCATGTGCCGGGCCAAAGTAACCATCCAGCCAGGACGGGTTGTGCAGGCTCTTAGCTCGAGACCTCCAGTGTGCCTCCACGGCCCAGTGTATCCAGTGCCTCTGCCAAGGACAGGGCCTCCTGTATGTCTCTCCAGCCTGGTGAGTCCTGTGGCAGCACCATGTACTAGACTGCCCATACGTCTCCTCACTCCAGTGATGATCCATGGCACGAAGCCTCCAGTGATGATCCATGGCAAGAGGCCTCCGGTGATGATCCATGGCACGAAGCCTCCAGTGATGATCCATGGCAAGAAGCCTCCAGTGATGATCCATGGCACGAAGCCTCCAGTGATGATCCATGGCAAGAAGCCTCCAGTGATGATCCATGGCACGAAGCCTCCAGTGATGATCCATGGCACTAAGCCTCAAGTGATGATCCATAGTAAGAAGCCTCCAGTGATGATCCATGGCATGAAGCCTCCAGTGATGATCCATGGCATGAAGCCTCCAGTGAGGAGTCATGGCACGAAGCCTCCAACGAAGGCCTCCAGTCCGGAGCCTCCAGTGACGTTCTCCAGTCCGGAGCCTCCAGCAAAGTTCTCCAGTCCGGAGCCTCCAGCGACGGCCTCCAGTCCGGAGCCTCCAGCGACGTTCTCCAGTCTGGAGCCTCCAGCGACGTTCTCCAGTCCGGAGCCTCCAGCGACGTTCTCCAGTCCGGAGCCTCCAGCGACGTTCTCCAGTCCGGAGAGCGAGGGTGCCCAGTCCGGGGCCCGCGACGAGGGTGCCCAGTCCGGGGCCCGCGACGAGGGATCCCAGTCCGGGGCCCGCGACGAGGGTGCCCAGTCCGGGTCCCGCGACGAGGGTGCCCAGTCCAGGGCCCGCGACGAGGGTGCCCAGTCGGGGGCCCGCGACGAGGGTGCCCAGTCCGGGGCCCGCGACGAGGGTGCCCAGTCCGGGGCCCGCGACGAGGGTGCCCAGTCCGGGTCCCGCGACGAGGGTGCCCAGTCCGGGGCCCGCGACGAGGGTGCCCAGTCCGCGGCCCGCTACGAGGGTGCCCAGTCCGGGGCTCGCTACGAGGGTCCCCAGTCCGGGGTCGGCGACGAGGGTCCCCGCACCAGAGGTGCCGCCGAAGTGGGGTGAGCCAGTGGTGGAGCGGGGTCTGCATCCCGCACCTCTATCCGCCGCCGCGGATAGCTGCCCACCCAGACCCTCCCCTATAGGTTTAGGTTTTGCGGCCGGAGTTCGCACCTTTGGGAGGGGTACTGTCACGCCCTGACCTTAGAGATCCTGTTTATGTCTCTATTTTGGTTTGGTTAGGGTGTGAGTTGGGGGTGGGTATTCTATATTCTATTATTTGCATTTCTATGTTTTGGCCGGGTAGGGTTCTCAATCAGGGACAGCTGTCTATCGTTTTCTCTGATTGAGAACCATACTTAGGTATCCCTTTTTTCCACCTGTCTTTGTGGGAAGTTGTCTATGTTGTGGGCACTATAGCCTTTAGCTTCACGGTTGTTTTCTTGTTTATTGTTTTGTTGGTGTCATTTATTTAAATAAAAGAAAATGTACGCTCACCACGCTGCACCTTGGTCTCCTCCCTACGACAGCCGTGACAACCCTGTTGCGCATGGAAAACCCAACTAGTTTTTGCTCAAAGAGGAATGAATTCTTATGGTTCCTTATGATAACACCACTCCGCATCATTGACATGAAGAGACCAGAATGAACCAGAATGAACAGTTATTTAAAGGATATAGGACTTCATACACGTATAACCATACATACCACATTCATAAGCAGTACATCAGTGTTTCATAACAACCACAAGACATCGAAAATGTCAACTTACTTATACAGCGCATTCAGAAAATATTCATACTCCTTGACTTACTCCACATTTTATTGTGTTACAGCCTGAATTCAAAATGGATGAAATATATATTTTTCTCTCAAACATTTACACACAACTCTATAATGTCAAAGTGAAAACATGTTTTTAGAATCTTTTGCAAATTTATTGAAACTGATATACAGAAATATCTTTTTACATAAGTATTCACACCCCTGAGTCAGGGCGGCGGTAGACTCAGACTATACTGATCGTGCAGGGTAGTTGAAAGAGAAGGCAATTACCTTATTGTTCTGGGGACAAGGAGGGTGTAAGGACCAATAGTGGAGATTCTCAACCAACACTTACATCAGATGAGAACACACTACTGCCTGTTGCTAGGAATCATCACATCTATTTACAGGTTGTTCTTGTTCCATCACCAGCTTCACACTTGCATGGCAACCTCACACATAGTCTGCTCTTGGAACTGATTTGAATTAAACCATTGGCTAATAAATACGTTCCCTCTTCCTCTTTTTACTACATCACTTGTGACAACAATGACACTGATGACACTATGTGAAAGTTATATTGATTGACCTTTGACATGTAAGCTGCAAAGCACTGAGAGAGAAAAAAATAGAGAGAGAGAGAGAAATAGAAAGAGAGAGAGAGAGACAGGGAGAGAGAGAGAGAGAGAGAGAGAGAGAGAGAGAGAAATAGAAAGAGAGAGAGAGAGAGAGAGAAAGAGAGGCAGTGAGCCTTTTGGCTCTGAGTCTGTTAAGTTTGTAACTAACTAGTTAAATAAAGGTTCAATAAAAATTGTAAAATAAAACTAAGGCTCTGATTCCAATGCCTTGTTCCTGTTCATATTGATAGATGCCAACCCAGAACACGGGGATCCTGTGTGAAACAACTCCCACTTTCTCTCCATCATTCAGCGTTGGTCGGGAGAGAATGCCCACTCTCACTAGAATATTTACACTCTGTTTCAGTGTGCCATCATCAAAACAACAGTGCATAGAACTATCAAAAACACAATTTTAGTTTGAAGGATAACATGAAAATATGAACACTTAAGTGACACAAACAATTGGACAAAGCTCCCTCAGCTTTCCTGCTCGTCCCTGGTGTTTTGTGTCGCAACAATTGCAGAGGGACAGCTGAGCCCAAAACAGACCCAGACAATGGAGCTTGGACTCTCAGCTTCACTGTTAAAGGCTATTGCATTATGATGACTAACAATAAAACAGCACAGTGATGTCTGGATTTCCAACTCAATGTAGAAAAGGCTTGTATAAAAGGGTTGATAACTTTGTGTCTGTCAGTTGTGAGGGACACACTTTCTTTAATACAATGATCAGTCCACTTATAAACTTACTTCCTATCACATTTTTGCATAAGATGCTTGATGCAGATTTTTTACATGCACATGACAACATGTAAGTTGAACATCATCATGTACCATCATTACATTTACATTACATTTAAGTCATTTCGCTGACGCTCTTATCCAGAGCGACTTACATTTTACCTTTTTATTTTTTATTTAACTAGGCAAGTCAGTTAAGAATAAACTCTTATTTTCAATGACGGCCTAGGAACAGTGGGTTAACTGCCTTGTTCAGGGGCAGAACGACAGATTTGTACCTTGTCAGCTCGGGGATTTGAACTTGCAACCTTTCGGTTACTAGCCCAACGCTCTAACCACTAGGCTACCCTGCCGCCCCATTACATATGCATAGTTTATCTACTAGGGCTCTGTCAATCCTAATGAATAGAACCAAATCAGATTGAAATGAATTGTACCTCTTGGATAGAACCAAATCAGGTTGAAATGAATTATACCTCCTGGATAGAACCAAATCAGGTTGAAATTAATTGTACCTCCTGGATAGAACCAAATCAGGTTGAAATTAATTATACCTGGATAGAACCAAATCAGGTTGAAATGTATTCTACCTCCTGGATAGAACCAAATCAGGTTAAAATGTATTCTACCTCCTGGATAGAACCAAATCAGGTTGAAATGAATTCTACCTCCTGGATAGAACCAAATCAGGTTGAAATGAATTATACCTCCTGGATAGAACCAAATCAGGTTGAAATGTATTCTACCTCCTGGATAGAACCAAATCAGGTTGAAATGAATTCTACCTCCTGGATAGAACCAAATCAGGTTGAAATGAATTCTACCTCCTGGATAGAACCAAATCAGGTTGAAATGAATTATACCTGGATAGAACCAAATCAGGTTGAAATTAATTATACCTGGATAGAACCAAATCAGGTTGAAATTAATTATACCTGGATAGAACCAAATCAGGTTGAAATGAATTATACCTCCTGGATAGAACCAAATCAGGTTGAAATGAATTATACCTCCTGGATAGAACCAAATCAGGTTGAAATGAATTATACCTGGATAGAACCAAATCAGGTTGAAATGAATTATACCTCCTGGATAGAACCAAATCAGGTTGAAATGAATTATACCTGGATAGAACCAAATCAGGTTGAAATGAATTATACCTGGATAGAACCAAATCAGGTTGAAATGAATTCTACCTCCTGGATAGAACCAAATCAGGTTGAAATGTATTCTACCTCCTGGATAGAACCAAATCAGGTTGAAATGAATTATACCTGGATAGAACCAAATCAGGTTGAAATGAATTATACCTGGATAGAACCAAATCAGGTTGAAATGAATTATACCTGGATAGAACCAAATCAGGTTGAAATGAATTCTACAATGAATTTACACTTCAATGACAAATTAAACATCAACAGAAGACACTAATGTGTATAGAACAGTGTCAAAAATGTGTAGAAATGTAGGCTATGGTTGAGTAAGAGACAAGCTGTAGGGATTCCCCCTTCCCTCTAAGTCAAGATAAAAGCAAGAGCTTAACAAACAAGGTTTTGCAAATCTGCCTAGAATCCACTAGCGGAGCATTGAAAGTAAAGGCCTTAGGGTGAGCAGCATATTGTGTAGTATTATAAACCTGCCGTTGCATTTCTCCAGAGAGCTGTAGACTATTTTGGAAAAAAAACTAGGTTTGTCTGTCATATAAACCCCTCATTAAATATTATTGTAATTCACATGAATGTTACTGAACATTTTCCGATGGCTTCTTTCAGATGTGCATATCCCTGTAATAAACTTGCTATAACCATGTAATAACTTGGTTTGGCTCCACACTACAACGTAACCACAAAGATGTGTCAGTAGCCTACTGTATTTGCAAAACTAGATGGTTCAAGCTTATGCACTATTGAACAATGTAGGTTATTACATTCTCTACGTAGATGTTTATTCTGGTTGACAATGTGCCATCTCGTGGACATGATCCCTAATCACTGGTCTCTAATCACTATCACAAAAATAAGCCACCAAATATTCAGGCATTAGCTAATACTATTTCCAGACATGATTAATTCACACAATTACATAGCAACCATGCACGAGCGTCGCGCCCCTGCTTTGAGCCCTAATGGAAAAGTTACTGGAGAGAGAGAGAGAGTGGGTGAGAGCAGGATGTATCAGTCGCCATTACTGACTGGGATGAGAGAGAGAGGAGTGAGCAGGTCTCCGATTACACGCATACCACCAATTAAACAAAATATATAAAAACAAACACATTTGGAATAGAAAGAGGATACACGGAACGTTCCCCGTGAATTGCAGTGCACGAGCCGTTGAAAAATGTAATTTGCTGGAGTAAAATAATACACTTGGAATGCTACCTTTTTTCGTGGTCTCGGAGCTGGGAGCGACCATGTTAGGTAGGGGAATGCATTTGGAATGGACTGAATCGAGTTTCTTCATTTGCTACACCCTGGATAAAATTGTCTGTGTCAAATAAATTCAAGGTTTTTTAAATTAAGGATCAAGGGAGGTAACGAAATATTCCGGCAAAGTCATTCGTTTTTGTATTTTGCGCTGAGTGAAATGTATTATTGTTCGACCAGCTACCACTATTTTTGCTATCTAACTAGGCAGTGTTAGCTACAGCTAGCTGGTGGGCTAAGCTCAGCCAGAGACTACTCTGGAAGCAAGCGATTTTAGCTTAGGCCCTTGAGTTGGCTATACATGTCATTCTTCCAACCAAATGCCATTGATGATGGGGTTATCATTGTCATAGTTTCTGATTACAATGGCATAGACAGACGTAACCTTTTATTGCATGGGTTATTATAATTGTAACCGTATGCAGATAAAGCAAACCACGTTTGCTAGCAACCTAATTGGAAGTGTGACAGTTTCACTTGCTGGACGTTTCTTGCTTGATAGTTCGCACGCAGTTAATGTTAGCTAAGCTAGGACAGGTACATTAGCTAGCTAACTAATGAACCTCCGATTGTTGCAAGATGATAATTGTTACTGACAAGTTGTCCAGAGCAGCGTCGTGCTTTTGAATAACCTCTACATCTCGTGTTAGAGGATTGCTTTTGAGTTTTGATTGTTGTGCCTCCATGGCAATGACATTCTTGGTTGAATACCATTATCATTCATCAATGACTGGGGTTTAGAAGGGCGCACCGTTCAGAACGTAGCAGACTGGAAAGAAATGTAACCACAGGCAGGTACTACAATGGTTTGCTAGTGATGGGCTACCTTCTCACCTGGGCAGTAACGTTACTAGTCACACATCTCGATAATAACAAAAAATCCAGTAGATATGCAATAGCTAAATTCCTCTTTAATACTAGAAGCGTGGGACCGGTGTAACTACAGTATTATAAATCGGACGTCAAAACTGGACTGTTTGCTTTGTAAGATGTCATGATGGGGTGTGTTGCATGATTCTTAGGTGACGAACATGCGAAGTTCAACAAATAGCCAGTATTGTTGTTAAAAGGTTCAATGATGACAGGTGCAATAGTTCTCTAGTAACATCTGCAACAAAAGTATTGCTGGAGTAAACTGAAATATAATCCATATTGAATGATGATGAATAGTAGGTTTCTGGGATTTGATAAATAACTAAATTATGATCTTGTCTCTCTATGCTTTTTTCATTATTTCTAGGTCACTGCCTCCAAGTCATTTTTTATCTTCTGCACAAATTTGATAAAATTAGTTTTTTTTAAAATGGAATGGCTAATATCTGTGGGGGGAGGGGGGATTACTCATGAAAAGAGTCACTGACACTGAACAAGGAACTTTTTTGTTACACTCCTACGGACAGTACAGGATTTATCAACATTTTTATTTGCAGGTTATCACATTTTTTTTGCAGGTTAACCTCTGTTGTAGGTTATTGCCTCATATGACTGACAGTCTCTAGAGCGGAAATAGTCTACTGTAACTGTTCAGATTGTATCATTAGTCCTGTGGACTGTTTGCAAAAGTTGTTCACTATAAAGGGAATAGGGTGCCATTTGGTACGTAGACCATATTAGGCCTATATGATCTGTTTTTTGTGTTCCTATGTATGTGTAGTTCAATTATACACTTTCTTTTTCAGGGAGGTCATAATAATGGAGAACCAGCTGCCCTATCCCAGCTCGAGGATCTAGGAGGATAGAGGGATTCACCACTAAAGGGAGAAAGCCATGAATGTGCACCACCACCCTATCTAACCAATTGGAGTGGAATGATAGCTGTGCTGGTAGAAACCTTTCCTGAAAGTGACAAAGCAATGACAGGGGGAATATAATGGCCAAGAACAAGGAGGCACGCCCCCCAACATATGCTGTCAGTGTTGTTGGCCTCTCAGGGACAGAGAAGGAGAAGGGCAACTGTGGCGTGGGCAAGTCCTGCCTATGCAACAGATATGTGTGTTCCAACGCTGACGGCTACTACACTGAGCACACTTCTGTGTTGAGCACAATTGACTTTGGGGGTCGCGTGGTGAACAATGATCACTTCCTCTACTGGGGTGAAGTGCCACACCGAAGCGATGACGGGCTCGAGTGTAAAATTCAAATCGTTGAACAAACGGAGTTCATTGATGATCAGACTTTCTTGCCACATCGCAGCACAAACCTGCAGCCCTATAGTAAAAGGGCTGCAGCCTCCAAGCTACAGTCTGCTGAGAAGCTGATGTACATTTGCACCGACCAGCTTGGCCTGGAACAGGATTTTGATCAGAAGCAGATGGCCGATGGGAAACTGAACATTGACGGTTTTTTATTGTGCATAGACGTGAGCAAAGGCTGCAATAGGAAATTTGAGGATCAGATGAAATTTGTCAACAGCCTTTATTCTCAAATGGTCAAATCGAAAAAGCCCATCGTCATTGCTGCAACTAAATGTGACGAGTGCATGGAGCAGTATCTAAGGGACCTTCAGGTGTTCGCTGCAAGCAAAAAGAACCTCCTGGTGGTAGAAACGTCAGCTCGATCTAGAATCAATGTAGACCTCTGTTTTAACGCGTTGACCCAGCAGATGGACAAACCACGAGGCAAACCCAAAATCATTCCTTATTTGGAGGCCTATAAAGTTCAGCGACAGTTAGTAGCCACAGTGTCCGACAAGTTTGAAAAGAGGATTGTACAAACCGTCAGAGATTATCACACAAGTTGGAAAACAGTGAGTAACATGTTGAAAAACCACCCTGACTATGAGGAATATATCAACTTGGAAGGCACCCGAAAAGCTAGAAACACCCTCAACAAGCACATCGAACAGCTGAAGCAGGAACATATCAGGAAAAGGAGAGCAGAATACTTCTCGAGCCTGCCAAAAATTCTCAATAACTTGCTCAACAACTTGGAAGAACTCGAGAACCTGAGCTGGTCGGAGGCTCAAAGTATCTTGAAGAGCAGGGCTGAGTTTCATTTCTGGTTTGTGGTGCTGGAACACACTCCATGGGATGAGACGGACCAAATTGACAAAGTCAACGACAGAAGAGTGCCCTTTGATCTCCTCAAAACGTTGGAAGGGGAGAAGATTTTTCAGAACCATGTCCAGCATCTGTTCTCAGAGAAAATGCGGTTAGAAATGAAGAATAGATTCAAGAAGACATTGGATAGAGTCCATTTCATCAGCCCTGGACAACCCTGGGAAGAGGTCATGTGTTTTGTCATGGAGGACGAGGCCTACAAGTATATCAGTGAATCTGATCGCAGGGATGTTTACAGCCAGCATCAGCAGGAAATAGTTGAAAGGGCCAAAGAGGAATTTCAGGAAATGCTTTTTGAACACGCAGAGCTGTTTTATGACCTTGATTTAAACGCCACCCCAAGCTGTGACAAAATGAGCGAGATCCACACTGTGCTCAACGAGGAGCCCAGATACAGAGCCCTGCAGAAACTGGCCCCGGACAGGGAGTCACTTCTTCTCAAGCACATCGGGTTCGTCTACCATCCTACGAAGGAGACGTGTCTGAGTGGACAGAGCTGCGTTGACATAAATGTCGAGCAGGTACTGGCTAACAGGCTAGTTCAGCTGGACCATGGTCGCTCTAATCTCTACTATAACAGTGCCAACATTGATAAAGTCAATTTGTGTCTCTTGGGAAGGGAGGGTCTCGCACAAGAACTTGCAAATGAAATCCGAGCCCAGTCCACAGACGATGAGTACACCCTGGATGGGAAAATATATGAACTGGAGCTTCTGCCTGTTGATGTCAACTCAACGTTGCTCTTTAGCCATACGTGGGCGTCGACCTTCAAACCTCATGGAATCTTCTGTGTCTTCAGCTCCATAGAGTCGCTAAATTGTATTGGCGACTGCGTAGGGCGAATCAGGGCAGAGATTGCACAGAACAGGAGGGAGAGATACGCTCCACCATTGCCATTCATTCTAATTCTAGCAAACCAGAGAGACAGTGTTTGCAAAAATATGCCTATCTTAAGACATCAGGGCCAACAGCTTGCAAATAAGCTACAGTGCACCTTTGTAGATATACCTTCTGCTACCTTTCCACGGAAGTTTAACGAGTTCCAAATTAAACAGGCTCTCAGAGGAGTATTAGAAGGACTAAAGCACAACTTTGATGTGATGAGCCCTCTGCCGTCCATCAAAGACATGTCAGAGACAGACTTGAGGATTGTTATGTGTGCCGTGTGTGGGGATCCATTTAGCGTAGACCTCATCCTCTCACCTTTCCTGGATTCACATTCCTGCAGCGCTGGGCAACCTGGCCAAAGTAACACTCTGATCCTCAACAAAATCATCGGCGACAGTCGCAGAAGAATACAGGTCACTGTCCTCTCCTACCACTCCTCCATCGGAATCAGGAAGGACGAGCTCGTCCATGGATACATCCTGGTCTACTCAGCAAAACGCAAGTCCTCCATGGCGATGCTCAGAGCTTTCCTGGCGGAGGTCCAAGATGTCATTCCTGTTCAAATGGTGGCCGTCACAGACAGTCAAGCAGACTTCTTTGAGAATGACCCAATCAAAGACCTCATGACTGAAGGGGAGCACATCGCTACAGAGATAACCGCCAAATTCACAGCTCTCTACTCTCTGTCTCAGTACCATCGTCAGACGGAAGTCTTCACGCCGTTCTTCAACGAGGTGCTAGAGAAGAAGAGCAGCATCGAGAGCGCCTTCATGTTTGACAGCTCTCGAGACTGCACGGGTGCGAGTGAAGATGTCTTCCCCCAGTCTCCCCACAGCCATTCCCCTGCTTACAGTTACTACCCTGACTCAGAGGACGACACAGAGGCCCCTCCGCCTTACAGCCCCATCGGGGACGACGTGCAGCTTCTTCCAACGTTTAGTGAACGTGGAAAGTGCAGGATCGATCTGGAGGGGAACGAGTACCCTGTCCATAACACACCTGTCGGTGACCAAGAGCGCAACCACAGAGTGCCTCCCCCGGTTAGACCCAAGCCTATACTATCCAAGCCCAACGTCAAGAAGTTGGACCCCAATCTCCTGAAGACCATTGAGGCTGGGATGAGGAGCAACAGACGACAACGCAGCCCCATGGCCCACGGTGAAGATGTTGAGGCGTCCGACAATTACGCAGACCCCGTAGACACTCTCCTGAAATCAAAGGGCTTTACCGACAACATCTACGCTGTCCCGGAGGACACCCACAGCAGGACCCTCAAAATGCGCAACTCGTTTGAGGGGCTTCACGTCTTACACGGGGACGAGGAGAACGGCTTCGACCACAAGGCGCAGGCCAGCAGGAGGCCCTCCAAGTATAAGCACCGCTCAAAAATACTCTTCAGCAAAACCAAGATGTACCACAGACGTGTCCACTCCGACGTCAGCGATGATGAGTCTGGGCCGGCCATGCAGAAGAAGAAGAAGGGCAGGGCCCATCGGGGCAGCGAGGAAGACCCCCTGCTGTCCCCTGCGGACCCCTGGAAGGGAGGGATAGACAACCCTGCCATCACCTCCGATCCAGAGCAGGATGACATGAAGAAGAAAAAGAAGAAAACGCCAAAGACAAAGGAACCTAAAAAGGTAGGCATTCTGATTCATGATTACTATAACACAGATTCAGAATGGTCTGCTCTCATGATTACTACAACACAGATTCAGAATGGTCTGCTCTCATGATTACTATAACACAGATTCAGAATTGTCTGCTCTCATGATTACTATAACACAGATTCAGAATGGTCTGCTCTCATGATTACTATAACACAGATTCAGAATAGTCTGCTCTCATGATTACTATAACACAGATTCAGAATGGTCTGCTCTCATGCATTGAAGAAATTCAATGTTTGAACTATCACACTGAGAGTAAATGTGACTTGTACTTTCTGTTGAATGTTGCAACATCACTTTCTCCTGGCCAAGCATGCACTCCCATTCCTTAGCAATTAACATGGGATATAACACAAGCAATGACAACATAATCACGGTTAAATATGAGCGCCATAGTTGAGGAGTGAGAGGAGAGTTGGGCATCCCACTGTATTGTAGTCTGGTCTGTTAAAGGCATTTGGAGGAAGGTAGGGTTCCCAGGGTGTGGAGGAAGTGCACTGAGGCATGAATCAGTGGACAACTTTTATGGTCCAAATGGCAGCCTATTCCCTATATAGTGCACTACATTTGACCAAAGCCCTATGGTCTCTGATCAAAAGTAGTACACTATATAGGGAATAGGGTGACATTTGGGACATAAAAGCTGTCCACTTCACATTTTCACTACAGTACTGTACAGTAGGTCCACACTCACAATGACATTTCAAGGAGCTTACTTCATTCTTAATTTTGTAAAATGATTTTGTCTGCACATAACAGGACAATCATACACAAATGTTTTGGTTAATATCCAAACTTCATATATTAGAATCATGAATAGTTTTTCACTACAGTAGCACCACTGCCATTAAGTATACTCTTATTGTTTGAACATTTTGCTATATTTGATAATCAGGCAACAGAACATTAACAAAATTAACCTGGGAACAAATTGTAAGTTCTTGCAAGGTGTTTTACACTTTATTTTTCAATTAGAGCTTAAGTCTTGTGGGGAATGACAAATCTTTTGAAGAATTGAAATGATGAACTTCATTTCTGTAGTTAGTTTTGAAAACGATGCTATTATGTTTTCCTTCAATTCACAGCCAAAATCCAAGGCCACAAAACCTTTGTACCCTCCCACACGGAGGAATTGGGAGAGCCACTACTTTGGTGTTCCCCTACAGAACCTGGTCACCCCGGACCGGCCAATCCCCTTGTTCATTGAGAAGTGTGTGGACTACATTGAACGCACTGGTAGGTTATTTTATATCAGTTCTCCCTCAACCCTGATCTGAGTTGTTGTTACTATTTGACTGTGTGAGCATGATCCTGTGGTAGTGTGTGTGTGTCAAAACATAGGCTACCCCAAATATCTATGCTATTTGGTCGGAATTCACTTGAGCCTTTTGTGGCTGCTGCTAACAAAATGTGGCATTCATTCATGCTGCCTTTTCACTATTAGCTGACAGTTGTTGGGATTTCAGTTGTGTGATAATATGATAACCCCTCTGCTCCAACTGACTGGCATGACCTTTATGACAGAACGTCATTGTGGTTGACTTTACTGAGTTTATTGCATTACAAACCACTGATTTCCAGAAAGAAGAGAAGATTCATTTACTACAGGTATAGTATGATTCCTTTTTAGATTCCCCGCCTGTTTGTATCGACTTAACTTGCTTAACATGTGCTTAAGCTCTTACTTAGCGCACTTGATCCTATTAATTGTTGGATCTCATGTAATGTTAGGGGTTAATCTAGTGATTCATTCGGCCCATGGGTTTTAAACAAGCTTATTCACTGACATGCCCAGCTACATTTGTTCACAGTCCTTTAGTAGTCAAATGTAGCATTGTAGCAATATTGTTTCCCCTTGCAGTGAATCAAAGGGCTTGACTCGCCTTAGTTTCTGCAAAGTGCATCAGTCGCCAGATGTAAGCCATGACTAGGGAGAGAAGACTCCTCTAACTGCTTACACACTCAATTGAGGATTTCATTAAACGCTTCCTTTTCCCCCACTAATAAATTGTGTTTAATGGGGGTCAGAAGAGGGGAGGGCGATGACTGGGCATGGTGAATGATTAACTGGAATTTGATGTTGATGCATTTGGAAATCTCATTGGCCATTATTCTCTCACTTAGCCTAATGCTAATGCCGACCAATATTTTGAATGCAGCAGGAGACGTCTCCCTCTAGGTTATTCGTAATGATATCTGATTTGTAAATATGCAGTTTAACTTAGTGTCTGGAACTGGAAATGATATAATCTCTGACTGCAGTGAACCCTCAATGCAGCATTATTTTGATTTATTTTCTACATTTAAAAAAAGGTGGGTTTTCCATTTATTTTTGGGGGGTTGAACGTAATCTCTGAACATATGTTAAACCAAGCTCAGTAAAAAAGTGGATTATTTTTGTTTGCTATGAAGTCAATGGAATAGAGTAAATTCATTCCAGTAGTAGTCATTGGAAACTTCCTGCTTGCTAGGCTATTGGTATCAGGGGCATCCCCCCCCCTACTTCGAGAGGTGACTCTGCAAGTAAGCATTTCATTGCACTGTGTACCCCATACATATCATGTGTATATGACGAAAAAAACAAACTTGAAACCTGAACATGACCGCCGTGTTCAATGGAAACATTGACTGGTATTGACTCATCAATACCCAGTGAGTGAGAAGCCTGAGGTCTCAGACAAGCCAACATTGTGGTGAATATCAAAGAGGTGAATTTCACACGGATCTGAGTAGCCTAGTTTGTGGCAGGTTTACATGCCTTTGAAGCAGTAGGCTGTGTGGCAATGAAACAAGCCCAGCACACTGCTGTGTGGTTGGATGAAATAGTTCCTGTTTGTGGTGCCTGTGGATGTTTGGAGATAGAAGTAGGGCACATTCTGGTGGTGGAGAAATGGTACCAGACTGGATCCTGTGGTTATGTTTGATGGTGGGAGCCTATTTCTGTACTCAACGATTGGCCGCTGGTGTTCTGTGGTGGCGATGGTTATAGACTGGTGTGTGTTCTGTGGTGGCGATGGTTATAGACTGGTGTGTGTTCTGTGGTGGCGATGGTTATAGACTGGTGTGTGTTCTGTGATGGCGATGGTTATAGACTGGTGTGTGTTCTGTAGTGGCGATAGTTATAGACTGGTGTGTGTTCTGTGGTGGCGATGGTTATAGACTGGTGTGTGTTCTGTGGTGGCGATGGTTATAGACTGGTGTGTGTTCTGTGATGGCGATGGTTATAGACTGGTGTGTGTTCTGTGGTGGCGAGGGTTATAGACTGGTGTGTGTTCTGTGGTGGCGAGGGTTATAGACTGGTGTGTGTTCTGTGGTGGCGATGGTTATAGACTGGTGTGTGTTCTGTGGTGGCGATGGTTATAGACTGGTGTGTGTTCTGTGGTGGCGATGGTTATAGACTGGTGTGTGTTCTGTGGTGGTGAGGGGTATAGACTGGTGTGTGTTCTGTGGTGGCGATGGTTATAGACTGGTGTGTGTTCTGTGGTGGCGATGGTTATAGACTGGTGTGTGTTCTGTGGTGGCGAGGGTTATAGACTGGTGTGTGTTCTGTGGTGGCGATGGTTATAGACTGGTGTGTGTTCTGTGGTGGTGAGGGGTATAGACTGGTGTGTGTTCTGTGATGGCGATGGTTATAGACTGGTGTGTGTTCTGTGGTGGCGAGGGTTATAGACTGGTGTGTGTTCTGTGGTGGCGAGGGGTATAGACTGGTGTGTGTTCTGTGGTGGTGAGGGTTATAGACTGGTGCGTGTGTGTGTGTGACTGTATGTGTGTTTCTCTCTTTTGACCATGTTGTGTGTGTGTGCATTTTCTCTTTGACCATGTGTGTCTGTGTGTATTTTTTCTTTGACCATGTGTGTACGTGTGCATGTGCGTGTGTGTTGAACCATAGAGTAGTTAATGGCTGATGCACACTGACAGTGATGAAGTGTTTGGGTCATTTGCTCTGGGAGCCAGTTGTATCTGCCTGGGAGAGATTGCTAGCCTCACTGTGTGTAGTTGCAAGCCAAGCCAGGGCTCCATGTTGCCCTTTGTGCACGCAGGGCTATGCCAACAACCATCATGCGTCACCGTCAGCCTTCAGAAATCATTGCCATGTTATCATCGTCATTATACCAGTGTTTCCCACAAGCACATGGAGTACCCAACCTAATAGGAAAAGTAGCCAGCCAGTTAAGATTGTTTTGCCGAACAAGCTCTATTTGGGTGTTCTCTGTTACATTCTATTGCTTTGATTCCATCCGAAATACACAGATTGGAAAACATTGTTGTTGTATTGTGTTTACAATTTAAATGACTGAAAATGTATGAATTCAGTGTATTGTTTTTTTTATATCATCTCGAACTAGGCCTATATGATCAGGACTATTTTCTAAGTAAGAGCACATTAAACCTTTAAAACATTTAACCCATCTTCTCTTGAGATTCATGTATTTTACAGCAATATATGACTTCCCACAATTATATTTGTTCTTCGAATTATGTATTTTATTAAAACTGAAAAATGTAAATTGCCTAAATGATCTCGAATAAAAAATAAAATGTTACATTGTGTGTGTGTGCCACAAAATAAATTGTGTGATGGCCACTTTTTCAAATGGTCTCTAAAATAAAAGGAACAGATGCTCAAATAAGTTCCATACACGTCAAGAGAAGATAGAATGACATCAGTTAAATTAGTGAAAAAATGTCAACAAGTGTTTGCAACTCTCTTTGTGAATTGCAGTATGTCATTTATTCCAAAAAAGACTTGTTTAACAACTGATCCACAGGTTTCTTCTTAAAGAATCTTGAAAGAGTCTGCTGACTTCCACAGGCTTCAAGCTTTCTTTTAAGAGGCCTTTTCTCAGCTATCTATAATACAGGTATGATTGAAGAATGAAGCAGGTGTTAATCATGAGCCTTGCTACACAGAAAGCAGCTGTTGACTTCTCCATTGTCAACACGTTGAACAGTAGACCTACTTTATATCAATATTTTAGAAAATACCATAGAAGTAACATTAGCTTTTAAATCAATTCAATCCGTTTTTTTGTATCGTATTTTGGACCAGAGTGAGGCTCTCTCTCAACTAGCCAACCTTTTGTCCCTTGCAGTGAGTAGGATTCACCATCTTCATCGAATGTTTTCATAATTTATCTGCAGATAGTCGCCAAAAAGCCTACCAATGTGCAAATTAGGGAGCCAAATAAACGTCTCTCTTACCGATGCAATTCGGTAGGCTACTGATGAGTCACTCACTTCAACGTCACTGTCTGGCAAGTCCTAATGGACTTCATATCGAAATTACAAAAGAGATCTTTAGCTCACATGTCCCGATGTGATACCATGGACATATAACTAAGTTGTATGATTTATGAGTGGCAAGGATGTATGAGATTGACTTCATTCAGTCAGTTCAACACCATTTATAAACTAGTCAAGCTTGCTGTTCGTCAATCAAAGCACAGTAAGCCTACGTACAAGCACATCATGGCTGCATATGAAACAAGCAAAATAAAATAAATGAATGTGCCAGAAAACAATAGGCTAAGTGGATTTCGACATTATATGGGACATGCAAATTGACTCACAGACGATGAAGGAGCATCGTGCTCTCTCCCTCCGTATAAAGACATTTGACTGCAACCACAGTGTACACAACACACAGACCCAGGAGGCAGGACAGACTTCAGACCTTCAAACTAGAGGTGCTTCTCTGAAATCGCACACTTTGTGACTGACAGGCGCCTGTCCTATCAATAGATTGCTAGAAGATGCGTATCGTTCATTCTAGCGGGAAAGGGCTCGGTTGTCTTTTTTTCTGACTTGCAAAATGTAAAAAGTAGCCTAGTTAATTTAAGTGAAAAAAGTACATCTGAAAATTAGTGTGTAACCGGCTGTATAGCCGACAGCCGGCGCTAGAGGAAAACACTGTCATACATCTTCACGCTGGCGCTAGTGGAAAACACTGTCATACATCTTCACGCCGGCACTAGTGGAAAACACTGTCATACATCTTCACGCCGGCACTAGTGGAAAACACTGTCATACATCTTCACGCTGGCGCTAGTGGAAAACACTGTCATACATCTTCACGCCGGCACTAGTGGAAAACACTGTCATACATCTTCACGCCGGCACTAGTGGAAAACACTGTCATACATCTTCACGCCGGCACTAGTGGAAAACACTGTCATACATCTTCACGCTGGCGCTAGTGGAAAACACTGTCATACATCTTCACGCTGGCGCTAGTGGAAAACACTGTCATACATCTTCACGCCGGCACTAGTGGAAAACACTGTCATACATCTTCACGCCGGCACTAGTGGAAAACACTGTCATACATCATCATGCCGGCGCTAGTGGAAACACTGTCATACATCTTCACGCCGGCACTAGTGGAAAACACTGTCATACATCTTCACGCCGGCGCTAGAGGAAAACACTGTCATACATCTTCACGCTGGCGCTAGAGGAAAACACTGTCATACATCTTCACGCTGGCGCTAGAGGAAAACACTGTCATACATCTTCACGCCGGCGCTAGAGGAAAACACTGTCATACATCTTCACGCCGGCACTAGTGGAAAACACTGTCATACATCTTCACGCCGGCGCTAGAGGAAAACACTGTCATACATCTTCACGCCGGCACTAGTGGAAAACACTGTCATACATCTTCACGCCGGCACTAGTGGAAAACACTGTCATACATCTTCACGCCGGCACTAGTGGAAAACACTGTCATACATCATCACGCCGGCGCTAGTGGAAACACTGTCATACATCTTCACGCCGGCACTAGTGGAAAACACTGTCATACATCTTCACGCCGGCACTAGTGGAAAACACTGTCATACATCTTCACGCCGGCACTAGTGGAAAACACTGTCATACATCTTCACGCCGGCACTAGTGGAAAACACTGTCATACATCTTCACACCGGCGCTAGTGGAAAACACTGTCATACATCTTCACGCCGGCACTAGTGGAAAACACTGTCATACATCTTCACTCCGGCGCTAGTGGAAAACACTGTCATACATCTTCACGCCGGCACTAGTGGAAAACACTGTCATACATCTTCACGCTGGCACTAGTGGAAACACTGTCATACATCTTCACGCTGGCGCTAGAGGAAAACACTGTCATACATCTTCACGCCGGCACTAGTGGAAACACTGTCATACATCTTCACGCCGGCGCTAGAGGAAAACACTGTCATACATCTTCACGCCGGCACTAGTGGAAAACACTGTCATACATCTTCACGCTGGCACTAGTGGAAACACTGTTATACATCTTCACGCTGGCGCTAGAGGAAAACACTGTCATACATCTTCACGCCGGCGCTAGTGGAAAACACTGTCATACATCTTCACGCCGGCACTAGTGGAAAACACTGTCATACATCTTCACGCCGGCACTAGTGGAAAACACTGTCATACATCTTCACGCCGGCACTAGTGGAAAACACTGTCATACATCTTCACGCTGGCGCTAGTGGAAAACACTGTCATACATCTTCACGCCGGCACTAGTGGAAAACACTGTCATACATCTTCACGCCGGCACTAGTGGAAAACACTGTCATACATCTTCACGCCGGCACTAGTGGAAAACACTGTCATACATCTTCACGCCGGCACTAGTGGAAAACACTGTCATACATCTTCACACCGGCGCTAGTGGAAAACACTGTCATACATCTTCACGCCGGCACTAGTGGAAAACACTGTCATACATCTTCACTCCGGCGCTAGTGGAAAACACTGTCATACATCTTCACGCCGGCACTAGTGGAAAACACTGTCATACATCTTCACGCTGGCACTAGTGGAAACACTGTCATACATCTTCACGCTGGCGCTAGAGGAAAACACTGTCATACATCTTCACGCCGGCACTAGTGGAAACACTGTCATACATCTTCACGCCGGCGCTAGAGGAAAACACTGTCATACATCTTCACGCCGGCACTAGTGGAAAACACTGTCATACATCTTCACGCTGGCACTAGTGGAAACACTGTTATACATCTTCACGCTGGCGCTAGAGGAAAACACTGTCATACATCTTCACGCCGGCGCTAGTGGAAAACACTGTCATACATCTTCACGCCGGCACTAGTGGAAAACACTGTCATACATCTTCACGCCGGCACTAGTGGAAAACACTGTCATACATCTTCACGCCGGCACTAGTGGAAAACACTGTCATACATCTTCACGCTGGCGCTAGTGGAAAACACTGTCATACATCTTCACGCCGGCACTAGTGGAAAACACTGTCATACATCTTCACGCCGGCACTAGTGGAAAACACTGTCATACATCTTCACGCCGGCACTAGTGGAAAACACTGTCATACATCTTCACGCCGGCACTAGTGGAAAACACTGTCATACATCTTCACGCCGGCACTAGTGGAAAACACTGTCATACATCTTCACGCCGGCACTAGTGGAAAACACTGTCATACATCTTCACGCCGGCACTAGTGGAAAACACTGTCATACATCTTCACGCCGGCGCTAGTGTAAAACACTGTCATACATCTTCACGCCGGCACTAGTGGAAAACACTGTCATACATCTTCACGCTGGCGCTAGTGGAAAACACTGTCATACATCTTCACGCCGGCACTAGTGGAAAACACTGTCATACATCTTCACGCCGGCACTAGTGGAAAACACTGTCATACATCTTCACTCCGGCGCTAGTGGAAAACACTGTCATACATCTTCACGCCGGCACTAGTGGAAAACACTGTCATACATCTTCACGCCGGCGCTAGAGGAAAACACTGTCATACATCTTCACGCCGGCACTAGTGGAAAACACTGTCATACATCTTCACGCCGGCACTAGTGGAAAACACTGTCATACATCTTCACGCCGGCGCTAGAGGAAAACACTGTCTTACATCTTCACGCCGGCACTAGTGGAAAACACTGTCATACATCTTCACGTGTCAGTCATTGTGTCTAGTTTTTAAATGTTTTCTTGTTTCTTGCTGTCTGTGTGACCCTCACTAGATTGTAGTGACTGGGGGATGAGGGGCTTTGCATGGTGTTGTGGACACTAGAACTGGTAGAATGGGGATGGAGACCTGAGAGAGAGAGAGGCCTTGCTGCTGCTGCTTTAATGTCTGTTTTCCTACAGATCAGGCTCACCCAAATACTGTGACTTCTATTAGTTTTAAATGACAAGGGCCTGACATGACTCAGACAGGGCCTGGATTTAGCTCTGGGGGCCTTAGTTTCAACTGGACTGGAAGTTCTGTGCTAATAAAATAGTTCTTATAGGTATTAGGCTATCATCGGATCGCTGAACATAACATACAACAGCACAGTGCTGCAGAGTGCAGGAAGAGGGCAGCTGGCTTCATCAAGAGTCTGAGGAATGCTGAAACAAAATGAGCAATCACATTCAATTAACAGACACCCGTTGCTTCCCATTTTCTCTCTCCATGTCTCTCTCTCGCTCTCTCACTTTCTCTCTCCTGCCGCTATGGACGTTCTTACTCTCCACATCACAAAATGGAGGAAAGAAAAAATGACTAAACTGCACATATGTGCATAAGAAGCATGTTCAGACTGACGCAGACTAGTACTTAGGCTTGGGTCACATAGAGAGAGAGCAGAATAGAAAGAGGATTGGGAGGCCCCGGTGCTGTAACGACTGTCTTTCGGTGAGTTAGTAGACCAAGGCGCCGCGGGTGATGAATACATAATGCTTTATTGCAAGACGAAGAACAGACACGAAATACACTTGACTAATTTACAAAATAACAAAACGAACTAGACAGACCTAAACTACGAACTTACATGAAACGAAGAACACATGAACAGGAACGACCGAACGAACGAGACGAGACAGTACCGTGTGGTGCAATAAACACAGACACAGCGACAATCACCCACAAACAAACAGTGAGAACAACCTACCTTAATATGACTCTCAATTAGAGGAAAAGGCAAAACACCTGCCTCTAATTAAGAGCCATACCAGGCAACCCAAAACCAACATAGAAACGGAAAACATAGACTGCCCACCCAAAACTCACGCCCTGACCATCACACACATACAACACAACAGAAAACAGGTCAGGAACGTGACAGAACCCCCCCCTCAAGGTGCGAACTCCGGGCGCACCCCTAAAACTCAAGGGGAGGGTCTGGGTGGGCATCTGTCCGCGGTGGCGGCTCCGGCGGTGGACGAGGACACCACTCCACCACTGTCTTTGTCCCCCTCCTTAGCGTCCTTTGAGTGGCGACCCTCGCCCCCAACCATGGTCCAGGAACCTTTACTAAGGCCCCTCCTACATAGAGGAGACAGCTCAGGACAGAGAGGTAGCTCAGGACAGAGGGACAGCTTAGGACAGAGGGACAGCTTAGGACAGAGGGACAGCTTAGGACAGAGGGACAACTCTGTACTAATGGCAGCTCCGGACTGGGTGGCAGCTCCGGACTGGGTGGCAGCTCCGGACTGAGTGGCAGCTCCGGACTGAGTGGCAGCTTCGGACTGAGTGGCAGCTCCGGACTGTAGGGCAGCTCATGACTGTAGGGCAGCTCATGACTGTAGGGCAGCTCATGACTGTAGGGCAGCTCATGACTGTAGGGCAGCTCATGACTGTTGGGCAGCTCATGACTGAAGGGCAGCTCATGACTGAAGGGCAGCTCATGACTGTAGGGCAGCTCATGACTGGAGGGCAGCTCATGACTGGAGGGCAGCTCATGACTGTAGGGCAGCTCATGACTGTAGGGCAGCTCATGACTGTTGGGCAGCTCATGACTGTTGGGCAGCTCCTGACTGAAGGGCAGCTCATAACTGTAGGGTAGCTCATGACTGGAGGGCAGCTCATGACTGTCTGGCGGCTCTGGCAGCTCCTGACTGGCTGGCGGCTCTGGCAGCTCCTGACTGGCTGGCGGCTCTGGCAGCTCCTGACTGGCTGGCGGCTCTGGCAGCTCCTGACTGGCTGGCGGCTCTGGCAGCTCCTGACTGGCTGGCGGCTCTGGCAGCTCCTGACTGACGGACGGCTCTAATGGCTCGGGACAGACGGGCGGCTCTAATGGCTCGTGGCAGACGGATGGCTCAGAAGGCGCTGGGCAGACGGATGGCTCAGAAGGCGCTGGGCAGACGGATGGCTCAGAAGGCGCTGGGCAGACGGATGGCTCAGAAGGCGCTGGGCAGACAGATGGCTCAGACGGCGCTGGGCAGACAGATGGCTCAGACGGCGCTGGGCAGACAGATGGCTCAGACGGCGCTTTGCAGACAGATGGCTCAGACGGAGCTGGGCAGACAGGCAGTGCAGAAGGAGTTGGGCAGACGGCCGACTCTGCCCTGCTGAGGCGCACAGTAGGCCTGGTGCGTGGTGCCGGAACTGGAGGTACCGGGATGACGGCACGCACTTCAAGGCTAGTGCGGGGAGCAGGGACAGGGCACACTGACCTCTCGAAGCGCACTATAGGCCTGGTGCGTTGTACCGGAACTGGAGGTACCGGGCTGAGGGCACGCACCTCAGGGCGAGTGCGGGGAGAAGGAACAGTGCGTACAGGGCTCTGGAGACGCACAGATGGCTTAGGGCGTGGTTCCGGAACTGGAGGCACTGGGCTGGAGACACGCACCATAGGGAGAGTGCGTGGAGGAGGAACATGGCTCTTAAAACGCACTGGAAGCCTGGTGCGTGGTGTAGGCACTGGTGGTACTGGGCTGGGGCGAGGAGGTAGCGCCGGAAATACCGGACCGTGTAGGCGTACTGGCTCCCTTGAGCACTGAGCCTGCCCAACCTTACCTGGTTGCATGCTCCCCGTAGCCCGTCCAGTGCGGGGAGGTGGAATAACCCGCACTGGGCTGTGTTGGCGAACCGGGGACACCATGCGTAAGGGTGGTGCCATGTAAGCCGGCCCAAGGAGACGTACTGGTGGCCAGATATGTAGGGCCGGCTTCATGACATTTGGCTCAATGCCCAATCTAGCCCTACCAGTGCGGGGAGGTGGAATAACCCGCACTGGGCTATGCACCCGTACAGGAGACACCGTGCGCTCTACTGCGTAACATGGTGTCTGCCCGTACTCCCGCTCTCCACGGTTAGCCTGGGAAGTGGGCGCAGGTCTCCTACCTGCCCTTGGCCCACTACCTCTTAGCCCCCCCCCAAGAAATTTTTGGGTAGTACTTGCGGGCTTCCAGCCTTGCTTCCGTGCTGCCTCCTCATAACGTCGCCTCTCCGCTTTAGATGCCTCCAGCTCCGCCTTGGAACGGCGACACTCCTCTGGCTCTGCCCAGGGTCCTTTACCGTCCAGGATCTCTTCCCATGTCCAATCCTCCTTTTCCCACTGCTGCTGTCGTTGCTGTCTGTTAACCCGCTGCTTGATCTGGGTTTGGTGGGTGATTCTGTAACGACTGTCTTTCGGTGAGTTAGTAGACCAAGGCGCAGCGGGTGATGAATACATAATGCTTTATTGCAAGACGAAGAACAGACACGAAATACACTTGACTAATTTACAAAATAACAAAACGAACTAGACAGACCTAAACTACGAACTTACATGAAACGAAGAACACATGAACAGGAACGACCGAACGAACGAGACGAGACGAGACGAGACAGTACCGTGTGGTGCAATAAACACAGACACAGCGACAATCACCCACAAACAAACAGTGAGAACAACCTACCTTAATATGACTCTCAATTAGAGGAAAAGGCAAAACACCTGCCTCTAATTAAGAGCCATACCAGGCAACCCAAAACCAACATAGAAACGGAAAACATAGACTGCCCACCCAAAACTCACGCCCTGACCATCACACACATACAACACAACAGAAAACAGGTCAGGAACGTGACAGGTGCACAACTTAGCAAGAGCACAAGTACATTAGAGTGTCTAGTTTGAGAAACAGATGCCTCACAAGTCCTCAACTGGCAGCTTCATTAAATAGTACCCGCAAAACACCAGTCTCAACGTCAACAGTGAAGAGGCAAAGAAAAAGCCATATCTCAGACTGGCCAATAAAAATAACAGATTAAGATGGGCAACTCTGCCGAGAAGGCCAGCATCCAGCATCCTGAAGTCGCCTCTTCGCTGTTGACGTTGAGACTGATGTTTTGCGGGTACTATTTAATGAAGAACTTGTGAGGCGTCTGTTTCTCAAACTAGACACTCTAATGTACTTGTCCTCTTGCTCAGTTGTGCACCGGGGCCTCCCACTCCTCTTTCTGTTCTGGTTAGACCCTTCTGTGAAGGGAGTAGTACACAGCGTTGTACGAGATCTTCAGTTTCTTGGCAATTTCTCGCATGAAATAGCCTTCATTACTCAGAACAAGAATAGACTGACGAGTTTCAGAAGAAAGTTCTTTGTTTCTAGTCATTTTGAGCCTGTAATCGAACCCACAAATGCTGATGCTCCAGATACTCAACTATTCTAAAGAAGGCCAGTTTTATTGCTTCTTTAATTAGCACAACAGTTTTCAGCTGTGCTAACATAATTGCAAAAGGGTTTTCTAAATGTTATGTTATTTTAATGGACAAAACATCTGCTTTTCTTTCATAAACAAGGAAATTTCAAAGTGAACCCAAATCTCTGTAAAGGTAGGTGTATATATGTAATGGGTGCATAGAAATTATAGACATAATGGACAGTGTGTGGATAGAATATTGAATATATCTGTAGAATACATAGGATAGAATAGTGTATGTACACAGCAATAGTTGAATAGGATGGCATTGACTAGAACACAGTATATACATATGAAATTATTAAAACAGTATGTAAACATTATTAAAGTGACCAGTGATTCCACCTTAGAGGCAGTAAGGTGCAGGGTTGAGTAACCGGGCGGTAGCCAGCTAGTGATGGCTATTTAACAGTCTGAAGCCTTGAGATGTTTTTTAGTCTCTCGTCCCCAGCGTTAATGCACCTGTACGGACCTCGCCTTCTTGAAGATAGCGGGGTGAACAGGCCGTGGCTCAGGTGGTTGATGTGTCCTTCCTGTGACATTGGGTGCTGTAGGTGTCCTGGAAGGCAGGCAGTGTGCACCCGGTGATGCTTAGGGCAGACCGCACCACCCTCTGGAGAGCCCTGCGGTTGCGGGCGTTGCAGTTGCCATACCAGGCGATGACACAGCCCAACAGGATGCTCTCAATGATGCATCTGTAAGAGTTTGTGAGGGTCTTAGGGGGCCTAGCTGAATTTCTTCATCCTCCTGAGGTTGAAGAGGCACTGTTGCGCCTTTTTCACCACACTGTCTGTGTGGGTGGACTATTTCAGATTATCAGGGATGTGTACGCTGAGAAACTTGAAGCTTTTCACTTTCTCCACTGCGGCCCCGTCGATGTGGATGGAGCGTGCTCCCTCGGCTTTCTCCTGAAGTCCACAATGAGCTCCTTCGTTTTGTTGACGTTGAGTGAGAGGTTATCTTCCTGGCACCACTCTGTCAGGTCCCTCACCACCTTTCTGTAGGCTGTGTCGTCATTGTTGGTAATCAGGCCTACTATTGTTATGTCAGTACAGGAGAGGGCTGAGCACGCACCCTTGTGGGGCCACTGTGCTGAGGATCAGCGAAGTGGTGTAGTCACCACCTGGGGGCGGCCCGTCAGGAAGTCCAGGACCCAGTTGCACAGGGCGGGGTTCAGACCCAGGGCCTCGAGCTTAACTTCTCTAGGGTAGGGGGCAGCATTCGGAATTTTGGATGAAAAGCATACCCAAATGAAACTGCCTGCTTCTCGGGCCCAGAAGATATGATATGCATATAACTGGTCGATTTGGATGGAAAACACTCTAAAGTTTCCAAGAGATGATTGTGGACTTCAGGAAACAGCAGAGGGAGCACCCCCCTATCCACATCGATGGGACAGTAGTGGAGAGGGTAGTAAGTTTTAAGTTCCTCGGCGTACACATCACGGACAAACTGAATTGGTCCACCCACACGGACAGCGTTGTGAACCTCAGGAGGCTGAAGAAATTCGGCTTGTCACCAAAAGCACTCACAAACTTCTACAGATGCACAATCGAGAGCATCCTGTCGGGCTGTATCACCGCCTGGTACGGCAACTGCTCCACCCACAACCGGAAGGCTCTCCAGAGGGTAGTGAGGTCTGCACAACGCATCACTGGGGGCAAACTACCTGCCCTCCAGGACACCTACACCACCCGATGTCACAGGAAGGCCATGAAGATCATCAAGGACAACAACCACCCGAGCCACTGCCTGTTCACCCCGCTATCATCCAGAAGGCGAGGTCAGTACAGGTGCATCAAAGCAGGGACCGAGAGACTGAAAAACAGCTTCTATCTAAAGGCCATCAGACAGTTAAACAGCCACCACTAACATTGAGTGGCTGCTGCCAACATACTGACTCAACTCCAGCTCACTTTAATAATGGAAATTGATGGGAATTGATCAAAAATGTATCACTAGCCACTTTAAACAATGCCACTTAATATAATGTATATGTATATACTGTACTCTATATCATCTACTGCATCTTGCCATCTTTATGTAATACATGTATCACTAGCCACTTTAAACTATGCCACTTTTATGTTTACATACCCTACATTACTCATCTCATATGTATATACCGTACTCGATACCATCTACTGCATCTTGCCTATGCCGTTCTGTACCATCACTCATTCATATATCTTTATGTACATATTCTTTATCCCTTTACACTTGTGTGTATAAGGTAGTAGTTGTGGAATTGTTAGGTTAGATTACTCGTTGGTTATTACTGCATTGTCAGAACTAGAAGCCCAAGCATTTCGCTACACTCGCATTAAAATCTGCTAACCATGTGTATGTGACAAATAAAATTTGATTTGATTTGAAATATTATCGATTATTTAGGCTAAAAACAATCTGAGGTATGAATATAAACATCGTTTGACATGTTTCTATGAACTTTACGGATACAATTTAGATTTTTTGTCTGCCTGTTTTGACTGCGTTTGAGCCTGTGGATTACTGAAGAAAACACACAAACAAAACTGAGGTTTTTGGATATAAAGAGACTTAATCGAACAAAAGGAACATTTATTGAGTAAATTAATGTCTGCCGAGTGCAACCATATGAAGATCATCAAAGGTAAGGGATTAATGTTATCTCTATTTCTGACTTGTGTAACTCTTCTACTTGGCTGGTTACTGTTTGTAATGATTTTTCTGCTGGGCTATGTTCTCAAATAATCGTAAGGTATGCTTTCGCTGTAAAGCATTTTTTAAATCTGACACCGTGGTTTGATTCACAAGAAGTTAATCTTTAAACCTATGTTTTGTTTTCTGAATTTTTATAATGAGTATTTCTGTATTTGAATTTGGCGCCTAGCAGTTTCACTAGCTGTTGAAGAGGTGGGATGCTAACATCTCACGTCCCCAAGAGAGGTTAATGAAGATCTTGGAGGGTACTATGGTGTTGAAGTTCTGAGCTGTAGTCAATGAACAGCATTCTTACATAGGTATTCCTTTTGTCCAGATGGGATAGGGCAGTGGGCAGTGCAATGGCGATTGCATCATCTGTGGATCTATTTGGACGGTATGCAAATTGAAGTGGGTCTAGGGTGTCAGGTAGGGTGGAGGTGATATGATCCTTAACTAGACTTTCAAAACACTTCATGATGACAGAAGTGAGTGCTACGGGGCGATAGTCATTTAGTTCAGTTACCTTAGATTTCTTGGGTACAGAAACAATGGTGGACATCTTGAAGCATGTGGGGACAGCAGACTGGGACATGTCTGAAAAACACTCCAGCCAGCTGGTCTGCACATGCTCTGAGGACGCGGCTAGGGATTCCATCTGGGCTGGCAGCACTGCGAGGGTTAACATGCTTAAATATCTTACTTAGGTCGACCTCGGAGAATGAGAGCCCACAGTCCTCGGGAGCGGCCTGCATCGGTGGCACTGGGTTATATAACACAGGAGAGATTATTTCACAGAAAATAATGTTTGTTGAGTTTTGTCATAGTTTAAAGTGATGAAAAGTAGCTTACAGCCAGCCATGCTCTCATGTCTCGTCATTGAGCACCCCATGCGGAGCCATTGTTCACACACACAGAGCACATGCAGCCTGCAGGGAGCGGGTGACATAGTGAGGAGCAGCGAATGGATTTACTAATGCAGTTATTTCAAACTTTGGTTTTCGGACAGAAGCAATGGTATGGCCTGAACGTCGCGGGCATGGGCTCTACTAAACATAGAAGATCATTTTAATTACACGCTCACCGTCAGTTGTACAGAGCAAGAGGTGGAGTCAGCTAGAGTGTGCAGCTTTCTGAGAATCACTGGTATAGAAGGGCAGGTTCGAAGTGCAAAGTCTTGTCTGATGATTTGACGAGGCTATGCAACCTTTTTTTACAGACGGGGTGTTTCGATAGCTATGATGCAACCGTACAGTAAATTATGATATTTGGAGACTAGAAATACACGTGAACATTTATTTGGTGTAAAATTCCCCTTTAACCCACAACAGATGGATGAGGGGTCACAATACAGGACGACTGTCTTTTCAAAGTAACATTTGTGTACATAAAACGTAGGTTATACAGAAAGTAAAGGAGATGAGTGCATTGGTATTCCGTGAGCATAACGGATTTACTCCTACATTTGTCACACACAAGTAACTGAGACCAAATTATATTTGGAAATATTGACCTGGTTAGCATTTCTGTGTCAGCCTTCATGTTGAGGCCTCACCTCAGTATGTCCTGATCAGGGTCTCAGAACAGATCACCGGTATTGTAATGTTATTAACAGACACCAGGCAAGATGCTGATCAGTTGGGTCTCAGAACAGATCACCGGTATTGTAATGTTATTAACAGACACCAGGCAAGATGCTGATCAGTTGGGTCTCAGAACAGATCACTGGTGCTTTAACGTTACTAACAGACACCAGGCAAGAGGCTGAGCAGAGAGAGGACTCAGAGCAGCTCACGGATAAATTATTATATATATTATATTATTATACAACTTCCTCCAAATAAATCAAGACAAGGCCGAGGTACTTATTGTTGGAGCCAAAGCACAGAGAGAGAATCTGCTGCACATTTGAATTCACAGGCAATAAAGATAAAACACTAGGTAAAAAAACCTAGGTGTTATTTTAGATTCTGAACTAAATTTCGAATCACACATTAGGAATGTGAACAAAATAGCTTTTTACCACCTGAGGAACATTGCCAAGGTGCAGCTGTTTCTCTCAGGCTGATACAGAGAGACTCATCCATGCTTTTATTACAAGCAGGCTTGACTACTGTAAAGCTCTCATGTCTGGTCTACCCAAGAAAGCCATTGGTCACCTGCAAAACATACAGAATGCTGCAGCACGGGTACTGACCAAGACCAGATGGTGAGCACATATTACACCGGTTTTAAGGTCTCTGCACTGGCTGCCTGTGAGTTTTAGAAATCATTTTAAGATTCTTCGAAGAGGCCTGCAGAGGCCTTTAGTTATTATGCCCCCAGCCTCTGGAATAGCCTGCCAGAGAACCTGAGGGGGGTTGAAACTGTGGACATATTTAAAGGAGATCTTAAAACATATCTTTTTAGCTTTGCTTTTCCTTGGGGTGCTTTTAATCATTCAGTTTGTGTCATTCTTTTGGATTTTATTTTATGTTTGTTGTGTAGTAAATATTTCAGCTTTTATTTTCATAGTTTTTTCCTGTGAAGCACGTTGCGTTGAATTCCATTTCTGAAATGTGCTGTATAAATAAAGCTTAATTTGATGCAGTTAAAATGACCATATGCCTTTTCAGGATTCAAAGTGACTTTACGCTGAGTGGAAAAGCATCAGTCAGCTCTTTCACAATAGTGTATGCATGAGTGTGTGCACACTTAGCCCCTGGATCTGAAGATGGGGCTGCGGCTTCCTGTTTAGCATTCTCCTCAGCCTCAGGGATTACTCTGCTCCTCAATGGGTCAATGATTGTCAGGCCCCAGTCATGCTAGTCTCTGAGTTACTCACGCTAGCCGTCAATGTCAAACAACAGATTTCGCCCTCAAGAATACTCACTGTACTACAGTCAATATTGAATAGGAAATAGTCAAATGTTTTAAATAAATATTCTAACTTATTCTTATCTAGGTTTATTATATTATTTTATATTTTTTGTTAGTCTTCTTCTGTCTCTCTCTCTCTCTCTCCCATAATGCCCTGCAGCACATTGCCGTTGAGCCTCGGTGGAATTAGATGTTCAGGTGATTTGTTCCGGCCCATTCAGGCAGGATTTTTCAGGTAGGGCCTCAGTAAGCCAGACCCAGGGGGAGAGGGAGGAGCTGGGGAGAGGGAGGAGCTGTAGGGTCATGTTTCCTGGTTAGTGGTGAGCCAGGCACAGGAGAGGGAGGAGCTGTAGAGTCATGTTTCCTGGTTAGTGGTGAGCCAGGTCCAGGGGGAGAGGGAGGAGCTGTAGAGTCATGTTTCCTGGTTAGTGGTGAGCCAGGCCCAGGAGAGGGAGGAGGGAGGAGCTGTAGAGTCATGTTTCCTGGTTAGTGGTGAGCCAGGTCCAGGGGGAGAGGGAGGAGCTGTAGAGTCATGTTTCCTGGTTAGTGGTGAGCCAGGTCCAGAAGGAGAGGGAGGAGCTGTAGAGTCATGTTTCCTGGTTAGTGGTGAGCCAGGTCCAGGGGGAGAGGGAGGAGCTGTAGAGTCATGTTTCCTGGTTAGTGGTGAGCCAGGTCCAGGGGGAGAGGGAGGAGCTGTAGAGTCATGTTTCCTGGTTAGTGGTGAGCCAGGTCCAGGGGGAGAGGGAGGAGCTGTAGAGTCATGTTTCCTGGTTAGTGGTGAGCCAGGTCCAGGGGGAGAGGGAGGAGCTGTAGAGTCATGTTTCCTGGTTAGTGGTGAGCCAGGTCCAGGAGGAGAGGGAGGAGCTGTAACATCATGTTTCCTGGTTAGTGGTGAGCCAGGTCCAGAAGGAGAGGGAGGAGCTGTAGAGTCATGTTTCCTGGTTAGTGGTGAGCCAGGTCCAGGGGGAGAGGGAGGAGCTGTAGAGTCATGTTTCCTGGTTAGTGGTGAGCCAGGTCCAGGGGGAGAGGGAGGAGCTGTAACATCATGTTTCCTGGTTAGTGGTGAGCCAGGTCCAGGGGGAGAGGGAGGAGCTGTAGAGTCATGTTTCCTGGTTAGTGGTGAGCCAGGTCCAGGGGGAGAGGGAGGAGCTGTAGAGTCATGTTTCCTGGTTAGTGGTGAGCCAGGTCCAGGAGGAGAGGGAGGAGCTGTAACATCATGTTTCCTGGTTAGTGGTGAGCCAGGTCCAGGGGGAGAGGGAGGAGCTGTAGAGTCATGTTTCCTGGTTAGTGGTGAGCCAGGTCCAGGGGGAGAGGGAGGAGCTGTAACATCATGTTTCCTGGTTAGTGGTGAGCCAGGTCCAGGAGGAGAGGGAGGAGCTATAACATCATGTTTCCTGGTTAGTGGTGAGCCAGGTCCAGGGGGAGAGGGAGGAGCTGTAACATCATGTTTCCTGGTTAGTGGTGAGCCAGGTCCAGGGGGATAGGGAGGAGCTGTAGAGTCATGTTTCCTGGTTAGTGGTGAGCCAGGTCCAGGGGGAGAGGGAGGAGCTGTAACATCATGTTTCCTGGTTAGTGGTGAGCCAGGCACAGGAGAGGGAGGAGGGAGGAGCTGTAGAGTCATGTTTCCTGGTTAGTGGTGAGCCAGGTCCAGGGGGAGAGGGAGGAGCTGTAGCGTCATGTTTCCTGGTTAGTGGTGAGCCAGGTCCAGGGGGAGAGGGAGGAGCTGTAGAGTCATGTTTCCTGGTTAGTGGTGAGCCAGGTCCAGGAGGAGAGGGAGGAGCTGTAACATCATGTTTCCTGGTTAGTGGTGAGCCATGTCCAGGGGGAGAGGGAGGAGCTGTAGAGTCATGTTTCCTGGTTAGTGGTGAGCCAGGTCCAGGGGGAGAGGGAGGAGCTGTAGAGTCATGTTTCCTGGTTAGTGGTGAGCCAGGTCCAGGAGGAGAGGGAGGAGCTGTAACATCATGTTTCCTGGTTAGTGGTGAGCCAGGTCCAGGGGGAGAGGGAGGAGCTGTAGAGTCATGTTTCCTGGTTATTGGTGAGCCAGGTCCAGGGGGAGAGGGAGGAGCTGTAACATCATGTTTCCTGGTTAGTGGTGAGCCAGGTCCAGGAGGAGAGGGAGGAGCTGTAACATCATGTTTCCTGGTTAGTGGTGAGCCAGGTCCAGGGGGAGAGGGAGGAGCTGTAGAGTCATGTTTCCTTGTTAGTGGTGAGCCAGGTCCAGGGGGATAGGGAGGAGCTGTAGAGTCATGTTTCCTGGTTAGTGGTGAGCCAGGTCCAGGGGGAGAGGGAGGAGCTGTAGAGTCATGTTTCCTTGTTAGTGGTGAGCCAGGTCCAGGAGGAGAGGGAGGAGCTGTAGCGTCATGTTTCTTGGTTAGTGGTGAGCCAGGCCCAGAAGGAGAGGGAGGAGCTGTAGAGTCATGTTTCCTGGTTAGTGGTGAGCCAGGCCCAGAAGGAGAGGGAGGAGCTGTAGAGTCATGTTTCCTGGTTAGTGGTGAGCCAGGTCCAGGGGGAGAGGGAGGAGCTGTAGAGTCATGTTTCCTGGTTAGTGGTGAGCCAGGTCCAGGGGGAGAGGGAGGAGCTGTAGAGTCATGTTTCCTGGTTAGTGGTGAGCCAGGTCCAGAAGGAGAGGGAGGAGCTGTAGAGTCATGTTTCCTGGTTAGTGGTGAGCCAGGTCCAGGGGGAGAGGGAGGAGCTGTAACATCATGTTTCCTGGTTAGTGGTGAGCCAGGTCCAGGGGGAGAGGGAGGAGCTGTAACATCATGTTTCCTGGTTAGTGGTGAGCCAGGTCCAGGGGGAGAGGGAGGAGCTGTAGAGTCATGTTTCCTGGTTAGTGGTGAGCCAGGTCCAGGGGGAGAGGGAGGAGCTGTAGCGTCATGTTTCCTGGTTAGTGGTGAGCCAGGCCCAGGAGGAGAGGGAGGAGCTGTAGAGTCATGTTTCCTGGTTAGTGGTGAGCCAGGCACAAGAGAGGGAGGAGGGAGGAGCACTAGTAGGGCCATGATCAGATCTATTAGCCAAGCCTCCCTTCGATCCAGCTCCAGCAGTAGCCTCTGGGGCTTCATTGCAGGCCTTGTGCTCTGGTACTGGGGCTGGACTCTGCTCTGTGTGGTTGGACTCTGCTCTGTGGGGTTGGTCTCTGCTCTGTGGGGCTGGACTCTGCTCTGTGGGGCTGGACTCTGCTCTGTGGGGCTGGACTCTGCTCTGTGGGGCTGGACTCTGCTCTGTGGGGCTGGACTCTGCTCTGTGCGGCTGGACTCTGCTCTGTGGGGCTGGACACCGCTCTGTAGGGCTGGACTCCGCTCTGTGGGGGTGGACTCCGCTCTGTGTGGGTGGACTCTGCTCTGTGGGGCTGGACTCTGCTCTGTGGGGGTGGAATCTGATCTGTGTGGGTGGAATCTGCTCTGTGTGGGTGGACTCTGCTCTGTGTGGGTGGACTCTGCTCTGTGTGGGTGGACTCTGCTCTGTGTGGGGCTGGACTCTGCTCTGTGGGGCTGGACTCTGCTCTGTGGGGCTGGACTCTGCTCTGTGTGGGTGGACTCTGCTCTGTGTGGGTGGACTCTGCTCTGTGTGGGTGGACTCTGCTCTGTGTGGGTGGACTTTGCTCTCATGTGGGTGGACTCTGCTCTGTGTGGGTGGACTCTGCTCTGTGTGGGTGGATTCTGCTCTGTGTGGGTGGATTCTGCTCTGTGTGGGTGGACTCTACTCTGTGGGGCTGGACTCTGCTCTGTGGGGCTGGACTCTGCTCTGTGGGGCTGGACTCTGCTCTGTGGGGCTGGACTCTGCTCTGTGGGGCTGGACTCTGCTCTGTGTGGGTGGACTCTGCTCTGTGGGGCTGGACTCTGCTCTGTGTGGGTGGACTCTGTTCTGTGTGGGTGGACTTTGCTCTCATGTGGGTGGACTCTGCTCTGTGTGGGTGGACTCTGCTCTGTGTGGGTGGACTCTGCTTTGTGTGGGTGGACTCTGCTCTGTGTGGGTGGACTCTGCTCTGTGTGGGTGGACTCTGCTCTGTGTGGGTGGACTCTGCTCTGTGGGGGTGGACTCTGCTCTGTGGGGGTGGACTCTGCTCTGTGGGGGTGGACTCTGCTCTGTGGGGGTGGACTCTGCTCTGTGTGGGTGGACTCTGCTCTGTGGGGCTGGACTCTGCTCTGTGGGGCTGGACTCTGCTCTGTGGGGCTGGACTCTGCTCTGTGGGGCTGGACTCTGCTCTGTGGGGCTGGACTCTGCTCTGTGTGGGTGGACTCTGCTCTGTGTGGCTGGACTCTGCTCTGTGTGGCTGGACTCTGCTCTGTGGGGCTGGACTCTGCTCTCTGTGGGTGGACTCTGCTCTGTGTGGGTGGACTCTGCTCTGTGTGGGTGGACTCTGCTCTGTGTGGGTGGACTCTGCTCTGTGGGGGTGGACTCTGCTCTGTGGGGGTGGACTCTGCTCTGTGGGGGTGGACTCTGCTCTGTGGGGGTGGACTCTGCTCTGTGGGGGTGGACTCTGCTCTGTGTGGGTGGACTCTGCTCTGTGTGGGTGGACTCTGCTCTGTGGGGCTGGACTCTGCTCTGTGTGGGTGGACTCTGCTCTGTGTGGCTGGACTCTGCTCTGTGTGGCTGGACTCTGCTCTGTGTGGCTGGACTCTGCTCTGTGGGGCTGGACTCTGCTCTGTGGGGCTGGACTCTGCTCTGTGTGGGTGGACTCTGCTCTGTGTGGGTGGACTCTGCTCTGTGTGGGTGGACTCTGCTCTGTGTGGGTGGACTCTGCTCTGTGGGGCTGGACTCTGCTCTGTGGGGCTGGACTCTGCTCTGTGGGGCTGGACTCTGCTCTGTGGGGCTGGACTCTGCTCTGTGTGGGTGGACTCTGCTCTGTGTGGGTGGACTCTGCTCTGTGTGGCTGGACTCTGCTCTGTGTGGGTGGACTCTGCTCTGTGTGGGTGGACTCTGCTCTGTGTGGGTGGACTCTGCTCTGTGTGGGTGGACTCTGCTCTGTGGGGCTGGACTCTGCTCTGTGGGGCTGGACTCTGCTCTGTGTGGGTGGACTCTGCTCTATGTGGGTGGACTCTGCTCTGTGGGGCTGGACTCTGCTCTGTGGGGCTGGACTCTGCTCTGTGGGGCTGGACTCTGCTCTGTGGGGCTGGACTCTGCTCTGTGGGGCTGGACTCTGCTCTGTGTGGGTGGACTCTGCTCTGTGGGGCTGGACTCTGCTCTGTGGGGCTGGACTCTGCTCTTTGTGGGTGGACTCTGCTGTGTGGGGCTGGACTCTGCTCTGTGGGGCTGGACTCTGCTCTGTGGGGCTGGACTCTGCTCTGTGGGGCTGGACTCTGCTCTGTGGGGCTGGACTCTGCTCTGTGGGGCTGGACTCTGCTCTGTGGGGCTGGACTCTGCTCTGTGGGGCTGGTCTCTGCTCTGTGTGGGTGGACTCTGCTCTGTGTGGGTGGACTCTGCTCTGTGTGGGTGGACTCTGCTCTGTGTGGGTGGACTCTGCTCTGTGTGGGTGGACTCTGCTCTGTGTGGGTGGACTCTGCTCTGTGGGGGTGGACTCTGCTCTGTGTGGGTGGACTCTGCTCTGTGTGGGTGGTCTCTGCTCTGTGGGGGTGGACTCTGCTCTGTGGGGGTGGACTCTGCTCTGTGGGGGTGGACTCTGCTCTGTGGGGGTGGACTCTGCTCTGTGTGGGTGGACTCTGCTCTGTGTGGGTGGACTCTGCTCTGTGGGGCTGGACTCTGCTCTGTGGGGCTGGACTCTGCTCTGTGTGGCTGGACTCTGCTCTGTGTGGCTGGACTCTGCTCTGTGGGGCTGGACTCTGCTCTGTGGGGCTGGACTCTGCTCTGTGGGGCTGGACTCTGCTCTGTGGGGCTGGACTCTGCTCTGTGTGGGTGGCCTCTGCTCTGTGGGGCTGGACTCTGCTCTGTGGGGCTGGACTCTGCTCTGTGTGGGTGGACTCTGCTCTGTGTGGCTGGACTCTGCTCTGTGGGGCTGGACTCTGCTCTGTGTGGGTGGACTCTGCTCTGTGTGGGTGGACTCTGCTCTGTGTGGGTGGACTCTGCTCTGTGGGGCTGGACTCTGCTCTGTGTGGGTGGACTCTGCTCTATGTGGGTGGACTCTGCTCTGTGTGGCTGGACTCTGCTCTGTGTGGCTGGACTCTGCTCTGTGGGGCTGGACTCTGCTCTGTGGGGCTGGACTCTGCTCTGTGGGGCTGGACTCTGCTCTGTGTGGGTGGACTCTGCTCTGTGTGGGTGGACTCTGCTCTGTGTGGCTGGACTCTGCTCTGTGGGGCTGGACTCTGCTCTTTGTGGGTGGACTCTGCTGTGTGGGGTTGGACTCTGCTCTGTGGGGCTGGACTCTGCTCTGTGGGGCTGGACTCTGCTCTGTGGGGCTGGACTCTGCTCTGTGGGGCTGGACTCTGCTCTGTGGGGCTGGACTCTGCTCTGTGGGGCTGGACTCTGCTCTGTGGGGCTGGACTCTGCTCTGTGGGGCTGGACTCTGCTCTGTGGGGCTGGTCTCTGCTCTGTGTGGGTGGACTCTGCTCTGTGTGGGTGGACTCTGCTCTGTGTGGGTGGACTCTGCTCTGTGTGGGTGGACTCTGCTCTGTGTGGGTGGACTCTGCTCTGTGTGGGTGGACTCTGCTCTGTGGGGGTGGACTCTGCTCTGTGGGGGTGGACTCTGCTCTGTGGGGGTGGACTCTGCTCTGTGGGGGTGGACTCTGCTCTGTGTGGGTGGACTCTGCTCTGTGTGGGTGGACTCTGCTCTGTGTGGGTGGACTCTGCTCTGTGGGGCTGGACTCTGCTCTGTGGGGCTGGACTCTGCTCTGTGTGGGTGGACTCTGCTCTATGTGGGTGGACTCTGCTCTATGTGGGTGGACTCTGCTCTGTGGGGCTGGACTCTGCTCTGTGGGGCTGGACTCTGCTCTGTGGGGCTGGACTCTGCTCTGTGGGGCTGGACTCTGCTCTGTGGGGCTGGACTCTGCTCTGTGTGGGTGGACTCTGCTCTGTGGGGCTGGACTCTGCTCTGTGGGGCTGGACTCTGCTCTGTGGGGCTGGACTCTGCTCTTTGTGGGTGGACTCTGCTGTGTGGGGTTGGACTCTGCTGTGTGGGGTTGGACTCTGCTCTGTGGGGCTGGACTCTGCTCTGTGGGGCTGGACTCTGCTCTGTGGGGCTGGACTCTGCTCTGTGGGGCTGGACTCTCCTCTGTGGGGCTGGACTCTCCTCTGTGGGGCTGGACTCTGCTCTGTGGGGCTGGTCTCTGCTCTGTGTGGGTGGACTCTGCTCTGTGTGGGTGGACTCTGCTCTGTGTGGGTGGACTCTGCTCTGTGTGGGTGGACTCTGCTCTGTGGGGGTGGACTCTGCTCTGTGGGGGTGGACTCTGCTCTGTGGGGGTGGACTCTGCTCTGTGGGGGTGGACTCTGCTCTGTGGGGGTGGACTCTGCTCTGTGGGGGTGGACTCTGCTCTGTGGGGGTGGACTCTGCTCTGTGGGGGTGGACTCTGCTCTGTGTGGGTGGACTCTGCTCTGTGGGGCTGGACTCTGCTCTGTGGGGCTGGACTCTGCTCTGTGGGGCTGGACTCTGCTCTGTGTGGCTGGACTCTGCTCTGTGTGGGTGGACTCTGCTCTGTGTGGGTGGACTCTGCTCTGTGGGGCTGGACTCTGCTCTGTGGGGCTGGACTCTGCTCTCTGTGGGTGGACTCTGCTCTGTGTGGGTGGACTCTGCTCTGTGTGGGTGGACTCTGCTCTGTGTGGGTGGACTCTGCTCTTTGGGGCTGGACTCTGCTCTGTGTGGGTGGACTCTGCTGTGTGGGGTTGGACTCTGCTCTGTGGGGCTGGACTCTGCTCTGTGGGGCTGGACTCTGCTCTGTGGGGCTGGTCTCTGCTCTGTGGGGCTGGACTCTGCTCTGTGGGGCTGGACTCTGCTCTGTGGGGCTGGACTCTGCTCTGTGGGGCTGGACTCTGCTCTGTGGGGCTGGACTCTGCTCTGTGGGGTTGGACTCTGCTCTGTGGGGTTGGACTCTGCTCTGTGGGGTTGGACTCTGCTCTGTGGGGTTGGACTCTGCTCTGTGGGGCTGGTCTCTGCTCTGGGGGCTGGACTCTGCTCTGTGTGGGTGGACTCTGCTCTGTGTGGGTGGACTCTGCTCTGTGTGGGTGGACTCTGCTCTGTGTGGGTGGACTCTGCTCTGTGTGGGTGGACTCTGCTCTGTGTGGGTGGTCTCTGCTCTGTGGGGGTGGACTCTGCTCTGTGGGGGTGGACTCTGCTCTGTGGGGGTGGACTCTGCTCTGTGGGGGTGGACTCTGCTCTGTGTGGGTGGACTCTGCTCTGTGTGGGTGGACTCTGCTCTGTGTGGGTGGACTCTGCTCTGTGTGGCTGGACTCTGCTCTGTGGGGCTGGACTCTGCTCTGTGGGGCTGGACTCTGCTCTGTGGGGCTGGACTCTGCTCTGTGGGGCTGGACTCTGCTCTGTGGGGCTGGACTCTGCTCTGTGTGGGTGGACTCTGCTCTGTGGGGCTGGACTCTGCTCTGTGGGGCTGGACTCTGCTCTGTGTGGGTGGACTCTGCTCTGTGGGGCTGGACTCTGCTCTGTGGGGCTGGACTCTGCTCTGTGTGGGTGGACTCTGCTCTGTGTGGCTGGACTCTGCTCTGTGTGGGTGGACTCTGCTCTGTGTGGGTGGACTCTGCTCTGTGGGGCTGGACTCTGCTCTGTGTGGGTGGACTCTGCTCTGTGTGGGTGGACTCTGCTCTGTGTGGGTGGACTCTGCTCTGTGGGGCTGGACTCTGCTCTGTGGGGCTGGACTATGCTCTGTGGGGCTGGACTCTGCTCTGTGGGGCTGGACTCTGCTCTGTGGGGCTGGACTCTGCTCTGTGGGGCTGGACTCTGCTCTGTGTGGGTGGACTCTGCTCTGTGGGGCTGGACTCTGCTCTGTGGGGCTGGACTCTGCTCTTTGTGGGTGGACTCTGCTGTGTGGGGTTGGACTCTGCTCTGTGGGGCTGGACTCTGCTCTGTGGGGCTGGACTCTGCTCTGTGGGGCTGGACTCTGCTCTGTGTGGGTGGACTCTGCTCTGTGTGGGTGGACTCTGCTCTGTGTGGGTGGACTCTGCTCTGTGGGGGTGGACTCTGCTCTGTGGGGGTGGACTCTGCTCTGTGGGGGTGGACTCTGCTCTGTGGGGGTGGACTCTGCTCTGTGGGGTTGGACTCTGCTCTGTGGGGTTGGACTCTGCTCTGTGGGGTTGGACTCTGCTCTGTGGGGTTGGACTCTGCTCTGTGGGGCTGGTCTCTGCTCTGGGGGCTGGACTCTGCTCTGTGTGGGTGGACTCTGCTCTGTGTGGGTGGACTCTGCTCTGTGTGGGTGGACTCTGCTCTGTGTGGGTGGTCTCTGCTCTGTGGGGGTGGACTCTGCTCTGTGGGGGTGGACTCTGCTCTGTGGGGGTGGACTCTGCTCTGTGGGGGTGGACTCTGCTCTGTGTGGGTGGACTCTGCTCTGTGTGGGTGGACTCTGCTCTGTGGGGCTGGACTCTGCTCTGTGGGGCTGGACTCTGCTCTGTGTGGCTGGACTCTGCTCTGTGTGGCTGGACTCTGCTCTGTGTGGCTGGACTCTGCTCTGTGGGGCTGGACTCTGCTCTGTGGGGCTGGACTCTGCTCTGTGTGGGTGGACTCTGCTCTGTGGGGCTGGACTCTGCTCTGTGTGGCTGGACTCTGCTCTGTGGGGCTGGACTCTGCTCTGTGGGGCTGGACTCTGCTCTGTGTGGGTGGACTCTGCTCTGTGGGGCTGGACTCTGCTCTGTGGGGCTGGACTCTGCTCTGTGTGGGTGGCCTCTGCTCTGTGGGGCTGGACTCTGCTCTGTGGGGCTGGACTCTGCTCTGTGTGGGTGGACTCTGCTCTGTGGGGCTGGACTCTGCTCTGTGGGGGTGGACTCTGCTCTGTGTGGGTGGACTCTGCTCTGTGGGGCTGGACTCTGCTCTGTGTGGGTGGACTCTGCTCTGTGGGGCTGGACTCTGCTCTGTGTGGGTGGACTCTGCTCTGTGTGGGTGGACTCTGCTCTGTGGGGCTGGACTCTGCTCTGTGGGGCTGGACTCTGCTCTGTGGGGCTGGACTCTGCTCTGTGGGGCTGGACTCTGCTCTGTGTGGGTGGACTCTGCTCTGTGGGGCTGGACTCTGCTCTGTGGGGCTGGACTCTGCTCTGTGGGGGTGGACTCTGCTCTGTGGGGGTGGACTCTGCTCTGTGGGGGTGGACTCTGCTCTGTGGGGGTGGACTCTGCTCTGTGTGGGTGGACTCTGCTCTGTGTGGGTGGACTCTGCTCTGTGGGGCTGGACTCTGCTCTGTGGGGCTGGACTCTGCTCTGTGGGGCTGGACTCTGCTCTGTGTGGGTGGACTCTGCTCTGTGTGGATGGACTCTGCTCTGTGTGGGTGGACTCTGCTCTGTGTGGCTGGACTCTGCTCTGTGTGGGTGGACTCTGCTCTGTGTGGGTTGACTCTGCTCTGTGTGGGTGGACTCTGCTCTTTGGGGCTGGACTCTGCTCTGTGTGGGTGGACTCTGCTCTGTGTGGGTGGACTCTGCTCTGTGTGGGTGGACTCTGCTCTGTGGGGGTGGACTCTGCTCTGTGGGGGTGGACTCTGCTCTGTGGGGGTGGACTCTGCTCTGTGTGGGTGGACTCTGCTCTGTGTGGGTGGACTCTGCTCTGTGGGGCTGGACTCTGCTCTGTGGGGCTGGACTCTGCTCTGTGTGGGTGGACTCTGCTCTATGTGGGTGGACTCTGCTCTGTGTGGCTGGACTCTGCTCTGTGGGGCTGGACTCTGCTCTGTGGGGCTGGACTCTGCTCTGTGGGGCTGGACTCTGCTCTGTGGGGCTGGACTCTGCTCTGTGTGGGTGGACTCTGCTCTGTGGGGCTGGACTCTGCTCTGTGGGGCTGGACTCTGCTCTTTGTGGGTGGACTCTGCTGTGTGGGGTTGGACTCTGCTCTGTGGGGCTGGACTCTGCTCTGTGGGGCTGGACTCTGCTCTGTGGGGCTGGACTCTGCTCTGTGGGGCTGGACTCTGCTCTGTGGGGCTGGACTCTGCTCTGTGGGGCTGGACTCTGCTCTGTGGGGCTGGACTCTCCTCTGTGGGGCTGGACTCTGCTCTGTGGGGCTGGACTCTGCTCTGTGGGGCTGGTCTCTGCTCTGTGTGGGTGGACTCTGCTCTGTGTTGGTGGACTCTGCTCTGTGTGGGTGGACTCTGCTCTGTGTGGGTGGACTCTGCTCTGTGTGGGTGGACTCTGCTCTGTGTGGGTGGACTCTGCTCTGTGGGGGTGGACTCTGCTCTGTGTGGGTGGACTCTGCTCTGTGTGGGTGGACTCTGCTCTTTGGGGCTGGACTCTGCTCTGTGTGGGTGGACTCTGCTGTGTGGGGTTGGACTCTGCTCTGTGGGGCTGGACTCTGCTCTGTGGGGCTGGTCTCTGCTCTGTGGGGCTGGTCTCTGCTCTGTGGGGCTGGACTCTGCTCTGTGGGGCTGGACTCTGCTCTGTGGGGCTGGACTCTGCTCTGTGGGGCTGGACTCTGCTCTGTGGGGCTGGACTCTGCTCTGTGGGGTTGGACTCTGCTCTGTGGGGTTGGACTCTGCTCTGTGGGGTTGGACTCTGCTCTGTGGGGCTGGTCTCTGCTCTGGGGGCTGGACTCTGCTCTGTGTGGGTGGACTCTGCTCTGTGTGGGTGGACTCTGCTCTGTGTGGGTGGACTCTGCTCTGTGGGGGTGGTCTCTGCTCTGTGGGGGTGGACTCTGCTCTGTGGGGGTGGACTCTGCTCTGTGGGGGTGGACTCTGCTCTGTGGGGGTGGACTCTGCTCTGTGTGGGTGGACTCTGCTCTGTGTGGGTGGACTCTGCTCTGTGGGGCTGGACTCTGCTCTGTGTGGGTGGACTCTGCTCTGTGTGGCTGGACTCTGCTCTGTGTGGCTGGACTCTGCTCTGTGGGGCTGGACTCTGCTCTGTGGGGCTGGACTCTGCTCTGTGGGGCTGGACTCTGCTCTGTGGGGCTGGACTCTGCTCTGTGGGGCTGGACTCTGCTCTGTGGGGCTGGACTCTGCTCTGTGTGGGTGGACTCTGCTCTGTGGGGCTGGACTCTGCTCTGTGGGGCTGGACTCTGCTCTGTGTGGGTGGACTCTGCTCTGTGGGGCTGGACTCTGCTCTGTGGGGCTGGACTCTGCTCTGTGTGGGTGGACTCTGCTCTGTGTGGCTGGACTCTGCTCTGTGTGGGTGGACTCTGCTCTGTGCGGGTGGACTCTGCTCTGTGCGGCTGGACTCTGCTCTGTGCGGCTGGACTCTGCTCTGTGCGGGTGGACTCTGCTCTATGCGGGTGGACTCTGCTCTGTGCGGCTGGACTCTGCTCTGTGGGGCTGGACTCTGCTCTGTGGGGCTGGACTCTGCTCTGTGGGGCTGGACTCTGCTCTGTGGGGCTGGACTCTGCTCTGTGGGGCTGGACTCTGCTCTGTGGGGCTGGACTCTGCTCTGTGGGGCTGGACTCTGCTCTGTGGGGCTGGACTCTGCTCTGTGGGGCTGGACTCTGCTCTGTGTGGGTGGACTCTGCTCTGTGGGGCTGGACTCTGCTCTGTGGGGCTGGACTCTGCTCTTTGTGGGTGGACTCTGCTGTGTGGGGCTGGACTCTGCTCTGTGGGGCTGGACTCTGCTCTGTGGGGCTGGACTCTGCTCTGTGGGGCTGGACTCTGCTCTGTGTGGGTGGACTCTGCTCTGTGGGGGTGGACTCTGCTCTGTGGGGGTGGACTCTGCTCTGTGGGGGTGGACTCTGCTCTGTGGGGGTGGACTCTGCTCTGTGGGGGTGGACTCTGCTCTGTGGGGTTGGACTCTGCTCTGTGGGGTTGGACTCTGCTCTGTGGGGTTGGACTCTGCTCTGTGGGGTTGGACTCTGCTCTGTGGGGTTGGACTCTGCTCTGTGGGGTTGGACTCTGCTCTGTGGGGCTGGTCTCTGCTCTGGGGGCTGGACTCTGCTCTGTGTGGGTGGACTCTGCTCTGTGTGGGTGGACTCTGCTCTGTGTGGGTGGACTCTGCTCTGTGTGGGTGGACTCTGCTCTGTGTGGGTGGACTCTGCTCTGTGTGGGTGGTCTCTGCTCTGTGGGGGTGGACTCTGCTCTGTGGGGGTGGACTCTGCTCTGTGGGGGTGGACTCTGCTCTGTGTGGGTGGACTCTGCTCTGTGTGGGTGGACTCTGCTCTGTGTGGGTGGACTCTGCTCTGTGTGGCTGGACTCTGCTCTGTGGGGCTGGACTCTGCTCTGTGGGGCTGGACTCTGCTCTGTGGGGCTGGACTCTGCTCTGTGGGGCTGGACTCTGCTCTGTGGGGCTGGACTCTGCTCTGTGGGGCTGGACTCTGCTCTGTGTGGGTGGACTCTGCTCTGTGGGGCTGGACTCTGCTCTGTGGGGCTGGACTCTGCTCTGTGTGGGTGGCCTCTGCTCTGTGGGGCTGGACTCTGCTCTGTGGGGCTGGACTCTGCTCTGTGTGGGTGGACTCTGCTCTGTGTGGCTGGACTCTGCTCTGTGGGGCTGGACTCTGCTCTGTGTGGGTGGACTCTGCTCTGTGTGGGTGGACTCTGCTCTGTGGGGCTGGACTCTGCTCTGTGTGGGTGGACTCTGCTCTGTGTGGGTGGACTCTGCTCTGTGTGGCTGGACTCTGCTCTGTGGGGCTGGACTCTGCTCTGTGGGGCTGGACTCTGCTCTGTGGGGCTGGACTCTGCTCTGTGGGGCTGGACTCTGCTCTGTGTGGGTGGACTCTGCTCTGTGGGGCTGGACTCTGCTCTGTGGGGGTGGACTCTGCTCTTTGTGGGTGGACTCTGCTGTGTGGGGTTGGACTCTGCTCTGTGTGGGTGGACTCTGCTCTGTGTGGGTGGACTCTGCTCTGTGTGGGTGGACTCTGCTCTTTGGGGCTGGACTCTGCTCTGTGTGGGTGGACTCTGCTGTGTGGGGTTGGACTCTGCTCTGTGGGGGTGGACTCTGCTCTGTGGGGGTGGACTCTGCTCTGTGGGGGTGGACTCTGCTCTGTGGGGTTGGACTCTGCTCTGTGGGGTTGGACTCTGCTCTGTGGGGTTGGACTCTGCTCTGTGGGGTTGGACTCTGCTCTGTGGGGTTGGACTCTGCTCTGTGGGGCTGGTCTCTGCTCTGGGGGCTGGACTCTGCTCTGTGTGGGTGGACTCTGCTCTGTGTGGGTGGACTCTGCTCTGTGTGGGTGGACTCTGCTCTGTGTGGGTGGACTCTGCTCTGTGTGGGTGGTCTCTGCTCTGTGGGGGTGGACTCTGCTCTGTGTGGGTGGACTCTGCTCTGTGTGGGTGGACTCTGCTCTGTGGGGCTGGACTCTGCTCTGTGGGGCTGGACTCTGCTCTGTGGGGCTGGACTCTGCTCTGTGGGGCTGGACTCTGCTCTGTGTGGGTGGACTCTGCTCTGTGTGGCTGGACTCTGCTCTGTGGGGCTGGACTCTGCTCTGTGGGGCTGGACTCTGCTCTTTGTGGGTGGACTCTGCTGTGTGGGGTTGGACTCTGCTCTGTGGGGCTGGACTCTGCTCTGTGGGGCTGGACTCTGCTCTGTGGGGCTGGACTCTGCTCTGTGGGGCTGGACTCTGCTCTGTGGGGCTGGACTCTGCTCTGTGGGGCTGGACTCTGCTCTGTGGGGCTGGACTCTGCTCTGTGGGGCTGGACTCTGCTCTGTGGGGCTGGACTCTGCTCTGTGGGGCTGGACTCTGCTCTGTGGGGCTGGTCTCTGCTCTGTGTGGGTGGACTCTGCTCTGTGTGGGTGGACTCTGCTCTGTGTGGGTGGACTCTGCTCTGTGTGGGTGGACTCTGCTCTGTGTGGGTGGACTCTGCTCTGTGTGGGTGGACTCTGCTCTGTGGGGGTGGACTCTGCTCTGTGGGGGTGGACTCTGCTCTGTGGGGGTGGACTCTGCTCTGTGGGGGTGGACTCTGCTCTGTGGGGGTGGACTCTGCTCTGTGTGGGTGGACTCTGCTCTGTGGGGCTGGACTCTGCTCTGTGGGGCTGGACTCTGCTCTGTGGGGCTGGACTCTGCTCTGTGTGGGTGGACTCTGCTCTGTGTGGGTGGACTCTGCTCTGTGTGGGTGGACTCTGCTCTGTGTGGGTGGACTCTGCTCTGTGTGGCTGGACTCTGCTCTGTGTGGGTGGACTCTGCTCTGTGTGGGTGGACTCTGCTCTGTGTGGGTGGACTCTGCTCTTTGGGGCTGGACTCTGCTCTGTGTGGGTGGACTCTGCTGTGTGGGGTTGGACTCTGCTCTGTGGGGCTGGACTCTGCTCTGTGGGGCTGGACTCTGCTCTGTGGGGCTGGACTCTGCTCTGTGGGGCTGGACTCTGCTCTGTGGGGCTGGACTCTGCTCTGTGGGGCTGGACTCTGCTCTGTGGGGCTGGACTCTGCTCTGTGGGGCTGGACTCTGCTCTGTGGGGCTGGACTCTGCTCTGTGGGGTTGGACTCTGCTCTGTGGGGTTGGACTCTGCTCTGTGGGGTTGGACTCTGCTCTGTGGGGCTGGTCTCTGCTCTGGGGGCTGGACTCTGCTCTGTGTGGGTGGACTCTGCTCTGTGTGGGTGGACTCTGCTCTGTGTGGGTGGACTCTGCTCTGTGTGGGTGGTCTCTGCTCTGTGGGGGTGGACTCTGCTCTGTGGGGGTGGACTCTGCTCTGTGGGGGTGGACTCTGCTCTGTGGGGGTGGACTCTGCTCTGTGGGGGTGGACTCTGCTCTGTGGGGGTGGACTCTGCTCTGTGTGGGTGGACTCTGCTCTGTGTGGGTGGACTCTGCTCTGTGTGGGTGGACTCTGCTCTGTGGGGCTGGACTCTGCTCTGTGTGGGTGGACTCTGCTCTGTGTGTTTGGACTCTGCTCTGTGTGTTTGGACTCTGCTCTGTGTGTTTGGACTCTGCTCTGTGGGGCTGGACTCTGCTCTGTGGGGCTGGACTCTGCTCTGTGGGGCTGGACTCTGCTCTGTGGGGGAGGACTCTGCTCTGTGGGGCTGGACTCTGCTCTGTGGGGCTGGACTCTGCTCTGTGTGGCTGGACTCTGCTCTGTGGGGCTGGACTCTGCTCTGTGGGGCTGGACTCTGCTCTGTGGGGCTGGACTCTGCTCTGTGTGGCTGGACTCTGCTCTGTGTGGCTGGACTCTGCTCTGTGGGGCTGGACTCTGCTCTGTGTGGGTGGACTCTGCTCTGTGTTAGTGGACTCTGCTCTGTGTGGGTGGACTCTGCTCTGTGTGGGTGGACTCTGCTCTGTGTGGGTGGACTCTGCTCTTTGGGGCTGGACTCTGCTCTGTGTGGGTGTACTCTGCTGTGTGGGGTTGGACTCTGCTCTGTGGGGCTGGACTCTGCTCTGTGGGGCTGGACTCTGCTCTGTGGGGCTGGACTCTGCTCTGTGGGGCTGGTCTCTGCTCTGTGGGGCTGGACTCTGCTCTGTGGGGCTGGACTTTGCTCTGTGGGGCTGGACTCTGCTCTGTGGGGCTGGACTCTGCTCTGTGGGGTTGGACTCTGCTCTGTGGGGTTGGACTCTGCTCTGTGGGGTTGGACTCTGCTCTGTGGGGCTGGTCTCTGCTCTGGGGGCTGGACTCTGCTCTGTGTGGGTGGACTCTGCTCTTTTTGGGTGGACTCTGCTCTGTGGGGCTGGACTCTGCTCTGTGGGGCTGGACTCTGCTCTGTGGGGCTGGACTCTGCTCTGTGGGGCTGGTCTCTGCTCTGTGGGGCTGGACTCTGCTCTGTGGGGCTGGACTCTGCTCTGTGGGGTTGGACTCTGCTCTGTGGGGCTGGTCTCTGCTCTGTGGGGCTGGACTCTGCTCTGTGTGGGTGGACTCTGCTCTGTGTGGGTGGACTCTGCTCTGTGTGGGTGGACTCTGCTCTGTGTGGGTGGACTCTGCTCTGTGTGGGTGGACTCTGCTCTGTGTGGGTGGACTCTGCTCTGTGGGGGTGGACTCTGCTCTGTGGGGGTGGACTCTGCTCTGTGGGGGTGGACTCTGCTCTGTGGGGGTGGACTCTGCTCTGTGGGGGTGGACTCTGCTCTGTGTGGGTGGACTCTGCTCTGTGTGGGTGGACTCTGCTCTGTGTGGGTGGACTCTGCTCTGTGTGGGTGGACTCTGCTCTGTGTGGGTGGACTCTGCTCTGTGGGGCTGGACTCTGCTCTGTGGGGCTGGACTCTGCTCTGTGGGGCTGGACTCTGCTCTGTGTGGCTGGACTCTGCTCTGTGTGGGTGGACTCTGCTCTGTGGGGCTGGACTCTGCTCTGTGGGGCTGGACTCTGCTCTGTGGGGCTGGACTCTGCTCTGTGGGGCTGGACTCTGCTCTGTGGGGCTGGACTCTGCTCTGTGGGGCTGGACTCTGCTCTTTGTGGGTGGACTCTGCTGTGTGGGGTTGGACTCTGCTGTGTGGGGCTGGACTCTGCTCTGTGGGGCTGGACTCTGCTCTGTGGGGCTGGACTCTGCTCTGTGGGGCTGGACTCTGCTCTGTGGGGCTGGACTCTGCTCTGTGGGGCTGGACTCTGCTCTGTGGGGCTGGACTCTGCTCTGTGGGGCTGGACTCTGCTCTGTGGGGCTGGACTCTGCTCTGTGGGGCTGGACTCTGCTCTGTGGGGCTGGACTCTGCTCTGTGGGGCTGGACTCTGCTCTGTGGGGCTGGACTCTGCTCTGTGGGGCTGGACTCTGCTCTGTGGGGCTGGACTCTGCTCTGTGGGGCTGGACTCTGCTCTGTGTGGGTGGACTCTGCTCTGTGTGGGTGGACTCTGCTCTGTGTGGGTGGACTCTGCTCTGTGGGGGTGGACTCTGCTCTGTGGGGGTGGACTCTGCTCTGTGGGGGTGGACTCTGCTCTGTGGGGGTGGACTCTGCTCTGTGTGGGTGGACTCTGCTCTGTGGGGGTGGACTCTGCTCTGTGGGGGTGGACTCTGCTCTGTGTGGGTGGACTCTGCTCTGTGGGGCTGGACTCTGCTCTGTGGGGCTGGACTCTGCTCTGTGGGGCTGGACTCTGCTCTGTGTGGGTGGACTCTGCTCTGTGTGGGTGGACTCTGCTCTGTGTGGCTGGACTCTGCTCTGTGGGGCTGGACTCTGCTCTCTGTGGGTGGACTCTGCTCTCTGTGGGTGGACTCTGCTCTGTGTGGGTGGACTCTGCTCTTTGGGGCTGGACTCTGCTCTGTGTGGGTGGACTCTGCTGTGTGGGGTTGGACTCTGCTGTGTGGGGCTGGACTCTGCTCTGTGGGGCTGGTCTCTGCTCTGTGGGGCTGGACTCTGCTCTGTGGGGCTGGACTCTGCTCTGTGGGGCTGGACTCTGCTCTGTGGGGCTGGACTCTGCTCTGTGGGGTTGGACTCTGCTCTGTGGGGTTGGACTCTGCTCTGTGGGGTTGGACTCTGCTCTGTGGGGTTGGACTCTGCTCTGTGGGGCTGGTCTCTGCTCTGTGTGGGTGGACTCTGCTCTGTGTGGGTGGACTCTGCTCTGTGTGGGTGGACTCTGCTCTGTGTGGGTGGACTCTGCTCTGTGTGGGTGGTCTCTGCTCTGTGGGGGTGGACTCTGCTCTGTGGGGGTGGACTCTGCTCTGTGGGGGTGGACTCTGCTCTGTGGGGGTGGACTCTGCTCTGTGGGGGTGGACTCTGCTCTGTGTGGGTGGACTCTGCTCTGTGTGGGTGGACTCTGCTCTGTGGGGCTGGACTCTGCTCTGTGGGGCTGGACTCTGCTCTGTGTGGCTGGACTCTGCTCTGTGTGGCTGGACTCTGCTCTGTGGGGCTGGACTCTGCTCTGTGGGGCTGGACTCTGCTCTGTGGGGCTGGACTCTGCTCTGTGGGGCTGGACTCTGCTCTGGGTGGGTGGACTCTGCTCTGTGGGGCTGGACTCTGCTCTGTGGGGCTGGACTCTGCTCTGTGTGGGTGGACTCTGCTCTGTGTGGGTGGACTCTGCTCTGTGGGGCTGGACTCTGCTCTGTGGGGCTGGACTCTGCTCTGTGTGGGTGGACTCTGCTCTGTGTGGCTGGACTCTGCTCTGTGGGGCTGGACTCTGCTCTGTGTGGGTGGACTCTGCTCTGTGTGGGTGGACTCTGCTCTGTGTGGGTGGACTCTGCTCTGTGGGGCTGGACTCTGCTCTGTGTGGGTGGACTCTGCTCTATGTGGGTGGACTCTGCTCTGTGGGGCTGGACTCTGCTCTGTGGGGCTGGACTCTGCTCTGTGGGGCTGGACTCTGCTCTGTGTGGCTGGACTCTGCTCTGTGTGGCTGGACTCTGCTCTGTGGGGCTGGACTCTGCTCTGTGGGGCTGGACTCTGCTCTGTGGGGCTGGACTCTGCTCTGTGGGGCTGGACTCTGCTCTGGGTGGGTGGACTCTGCTCTGTGGGGCTGGACTCTGCTCTGTGGGGCTGGACTCTGCTCTGTGTGGGTGGACTCTGCTCTGTGTGGGTGGACTCTGCTCTGTGGGGCTGGACTCTGCTCTGTGGGGCTGGACTCTGCTCTGTGTGGGTGGACTCTGCTCTGTGTGGCTGGACTCTGCTCTGTGGGGCTGGACTCTGCTCTGTGTGGGTGGACTCTGCTCTGTGTGGGTGGACTCTGCTCTGTGTGGGTGGACTCTGCTCTGTGTGGGTGGACTCTGCTCTGTGTGGGTGGACTCTGCTCTATGTGGGTGGACTCTGCTCTGTGGGGCTGGACTCTGCTCTGTGGGGCTGGACTCTGCTCTGTGGGGCTGGACTCTGCTCTGTGTGGGTGGACTCTGCTCTGTGTGGCTGGACTCTGCTCTGTGGGGCTGGACTCTGCTCTGTGGGGCTGGACTCTGCTCTGTGTGGGTGGACTCTGCTCTGTGTGGGTGGACTCTGCTCTGTGTGGGTGGACTCTGCTCTGTGGGGGTGGACTCTGCTCTGTGGGGGTGGACTCTGCTCTGTGGGGGTGGACTCTGCTCTGTGGGGGTGGACTCTGCTCTGTGTGGGTGGACTCTGCTCTGTGGGGGTGGACTCTGCTCTGTGGGGGTGGACTCTGCTCTGTGTGGGTGGACTCTGCTCTGTGGGGCTGGACTCTGCTCTGTGGGGCTGGACTCTGCTCTGTGGGGCTGGACTCTGCTCTGTGTGGGTGGACTCTGCTCTGTGTGGGTGGACTCTGCTCTGTGTGGCTGGACTCTGCTCTGTGGGGCTGGACTCTGCTCTCTGTGGGTGGACTCTGCTCTGTGTGGGTGGACTCTGCTCTGTGTGGGTGGACTCTGCTCTTTGGGGCTGGACTCTGCTCTGTGTGGGTGGACTCTGCTGTGTGGGGTTGGACTCTGCTCTGTGGGGCTGGACTCTGCTCTGTGGGGCTGGTCTCTGCTCTGTGGGGCTGGACTCTGCTCTGTGGGGCTGGACTCTGCTCTGTGGGGCTGGACTCTGCTCTGTGGGGCTGGACTCTGCTCTGTGGGGTTGGACTCTGCTCTGTGGGGTTGGACTCTGCTCTGTGGGGTTGGACTCTGCTCTGTGGGGTTGGACTCTGCTCTGTGGGGCTGGTCTCTGCTCTGTGTGGGTGGACTCTGCTCTGTGTGGGTGGACTCTGCTCTGTGTGGGTGGACTCTGCTCTGTGTGGGTGGACTCTGCTCTGTGTGGGTGGTCTCTGCTCTGTGGGGGTGGACTCTGCTCTGTGGGGGTGGACTCTGCTCTGTGGGGGTGGACTCTGCTCTGTGGGGGTGGACTCTGCTCTGTGGGGGTGGACTCTGCTCTGTGTGGGTGGACTCTGCTCTGTGTGGGTGGACTCTGCTCTGTGGGGCTGGACTCTGCTCTGTGGGGCTGGACTCTGCTCTGTGTGGCTGGACTCTGCTCTGTGTGGCTGGACTCTGCTCTGTGGGGCTGGACTCTGCTCTGTGGGGCTGGACTCTGCTCTGTGGGGCTGGACTCTGCTCTGTGGGGCTGGACTCTGCTCTGGGTGGGTGGACTCTGCTCTGTGGGGCTGGACTCTGCTCTGTGGGGCTGGACTCTGCTCTGTGTGGGTGGACTCTGCTCTGTGTGGGTGGACTCTGCTCTGTGGGGCTGGACTCTGCTCTGTGGGGCTGGACTCTGCTCTGTGTGGGTGGACTCTGCTCTGTGTGGCTGGACTCTGCTCTGTGGGGCTGGACTCTGCTCTGTGTGGGTGGACTCTGCTCTGTGTGGGTGGACTCTGCTCTGTGTGGGTGGACTCTGCTCTGTGGGGCTGGACTCTGCTCTGTGTGGGTGGACTCTGCTCTATGTGGGTGGACTCTGCTCTGTGGGGCTGGACTCTGCTCTGTGGGGCTGGACTCTGCTCTGTGGGGCTGGACTCTGCTCTGTGGGGCTGGACTCTGCTCTGTGTGGGTGGACTCTGCTCTGTGTGGGTGGACTCTGCTCTGTGGGGCTGGACTCTGCTCTTTGTGGGTGGACTCTGCTGTGTGGGGTTGGACTCTGCTCTGTGGGGCTGGACTCTGCTCTGTGGGGCTGGACTCTGCTCTGTGGGGCTGGACTCTGCTCTGTGGGGCTGGACTCTGCTCTGTGGGGCTGGACTCTGCTCTGTGGGGCTGGACTCTGCTCTGTGGGGCTGGACTCTGCTCTGTGGGGCTGGACTCTGCTCTGTGGGGCTGGACTCTGCTCTGTGGGGCTGGTCTCTGCTCTGTGTGGGTGGACTCTGCTCTGTGTGGGTGGACTCTGCTCTGTGTGGGTGGACTCTGCTCTGTGTGGGTGGACTCTGCTCTGTGTGGGTGGACTCTGCTCTGTGTGGGTGGACTCTGCTCTGTGTGGGTGGACTCTGCTCTGTGGGGGTGGACTCTGCTCTGTGGGGGTGGACTCTGCTCTGTGGGGGTGGACTCTGCTCTGTGGGGGTGGACTCTGCTCTGTGGGGGTGGACTCTGCTCTGTGGGGGTGGACTCTGCTCTGTGGGGGTGGACTCTGCTCTGTGGGGGTGGACTCTGCTCTGTGGGGTTGGACTCTGCTCTGTGGGGTTGGACTCTGCTCTGTGGGGTTGGACTCTGCTCTGTGGGGTTGGACTCTGCTCTGTGGGGCTGGACTCTGCTCTGTGGGGCTGGTCTCTGCTCTGTGTGGGTGGACTCTGCTCTGTGTGGGTGGACTCTGCTCTGTGTGGGTGGACTCTGCTCTGTGTGGGTGGACTCTGCTCTGTGTGGGTGGTCTCTGCTCTGTGGGGGTGGACTCTGCTCTGTGGGGGTGGACTCTGCTCTGTGGGGGTGGACTCTGCTCTGTGGGGGTGGACTCTGCTCTGTGTGGGTGGACTCTGCTCTGTGGGGCTGGACTCTGCTCTGTGGGGCTGGACTCTGCTCTGTGGGGCTGGACTCTGCTCTGTGTGGGTGGACTCTGCTCTGTGTGGCTGGACTCTGCTCTGTGTGGCTGGACTCTGCTCTGTGGGGCTGGACTCTGCTCTGTGGGGCTGGACTCTGCTCTGTGTGGGTGGCCTCTGCTCTGTGGGGCTGGACTCTGCTCTGTGGGGCTGGACTCTGCTCTGTGTGGGTGGCCTCTGCTCTGTGGGGCTGGACTCTGCTCTGTGGGGCTGGACTCTGCTCTGTGGGGCTGGACTCTGCTCTGTGGGGGTGGACTCTGCTCTGTGTGGGTGGACTCTGCTCTGTGTGGCTGGACTCTGCTCTGTGGGGCTGGACTCTGCTCTGTGTGGGTGGACTCTGCTCTGTGTGGGTGGACTCTGCTCTGTGTGGGTGGACTCTGCTCTGTGTGGGTGGACTCTGCTCTGTGGGGCTGGACTCTGCTCTGTGTGGGTGGACTCTGCTCTGTGTGGGTGGACTCTGCTCTGTGTGGCTGGACTCTGCTCTGTGGGGCTGGACTCTGCTCTGTGGGGCTGGACTCTGCTCTGTGGGGCTGGACTCTGCTCTGTGGGGCTGGACTCTGCTCTGTGGGGCTGGACTCTGCTCTGTGGGGCTGGACTCTGCTCTGTGGGGCTGGACTCTGCTCTGTGGGGCTGGACTCTGCTCTTTGTGGGTGGACTCTGCTGTGTGGGGTTGGACTCTGCTCTGTGGGGCTGGACTCTGCTCTGTGGGGCTGGACTCTGCTCTGTGGGGCTGGACTCTGCTCTGTGGGGCTGGACTCTGCTCTGTGGGGCTGGACTCTGCTCTGTGGGGCTGGACTCTGCTCTGTGGGGCTGGACTCTGCTCTGTGGGGCTGGACTCTGCTCTGTGGGGCTGGACTCTGCTCTGTGGGGCTGGTCTCTGCTCTGTGTGGGTGGACTCTGCTCTGTGTGGGTGGACTCTGCTCTGTGTGGGTGGACTCTGCTCTGTGTGGGTGGACTCTGCTCTGTGGGGGTGGACTCTGCTCTGTGGGGGTGGACTCTGCTCTGTGGGGGTGGACTCTGCTCTGTGGGGGTGGACTCTGCTCTGTGGGGGTGGACTCTGCTCTGTGGGGGTGGACTCTGCTCTGTGTGGGTGGACTCTGCTCTGTGTGGGTGGACTCTGCTCTGTGGGGCTGGACTCTGCTCTGTGGGGCTGGACTCTGCTCTGTGGGGCTGGACTCTGCTCTGTGTGGGTGGACTCTGCTCTGTGTGGGTGGACTCTGCTCTGTGGCTGGACTCTGCTCTGTGGCTGGACTCTGCTCTGTGTGGGTGGACTCTGCTCTGTGTGGGTTGACTCTGCTCTGTGTGGGTGGACTCTGCTCTGTGGGGCTGGACTCTGCTCTGTGTGGGTGGACTCTGCTCTGTGTGGCTGGACTCTGCTCTGTGGGGCTGGACTCTGCTCTGTGGGGCTGGACTCTGCTCTGTGTGGGTGGACTCTGCTCTGTGGGGCTGGACTCTGCTCTGTGGGGCTGGACTCTGCTCTGTGGGGCTGGACTCTGCTCTGTGTGGGTGGACTCTGCTCTGTGTGGGTGGACTCTGCTCTGTGTGGGTGGACTCTGCTCTTTGGGGCTGGACTCTGCTCTGTGTGGGTGGACTCTGCTGTGTGGGGTTGGACTCTGCTCTGTGGGGCTGGACTCTGCTCTGTGGGGCTGGACTCTGCTCTGTGGGGCTGGACTCTGCTCTGTGGGGCTGGTCTCTGCTCTGTGGGGCTGGTCTCTGCTCTGTGGGGCTGGACTCTGCTCTGTGGGGCTGGACTCTGCTCTGTGGGGCTGGACTCTGCTCTGTGGGGCTGGACTCTGCTCTGTGGGGTTGGACTCTGCTCTGTGGGGTTGGTCTCTGCTCTGTGGGGTTGGACTCTGCTCTGTGGGGCTGGACTCTGCTCTGGGGGCTGGACTCTGCTCTGTGTGGGTGGACTCTGCTCTGTGTGGGTGGACTCTGCTCTGTGTGGGTTGACTCTGCTCTGTGTGGGTGGACTCTGCTCTGTGTGGGTGGTCTCTGCTCTGTGGGGGTGGACTCTGCTCTGTGGGGGTGGACTCTGCTCTGTGGGGGTGGACTCTGCTCTGTGTGGGTGGACTCTGCTCTGTGTGGGTGGACTCTGCTCTGTGGGGCTGGACTCTGCTCTGTGGGGCTGGACTCTGCTCTGTGTGGGTGGACTCTGCTCTGTGTGGCTTGACTCTGCTCTGTGGGGCTGGACTCTGCTCTGTGGGGCTGGACTCTGCTCTGTGGGGGTGGACTCTGCTCTGTGGGGCTGGACTCTGCTCTGTGGGGCTGGACTCTGCTCTGTGGGGCTGGACTCTGCTCTGTGGGGCTGGACTCTGCTCTGTGGGGCTGGACTCTGCTCTGTGGGGCTGGACTCTGCTCTGTGGGGCTGGACTCTGCTCTGTGGGGCTGGACTCTGCTCTGTGTGGGTGGACTCTGCTGTGTGGGGTTGGACTCTGCTGTGTGGGGCTGGACTCTGCTCTGTGGGGCTGGACTCTGCTCTGTGGGGCTGGACTCTGCTCTGTGTGGGTGGACTCTGCTCTGTGTGGGTGGACTCTGCTCTGTGTGGGTGGACTCTGCTCTGTGGGGCTGGACTCTGCTCTGTGTGGCTGGACTCTGCTCTGTGTGGCTGGACTCTGCTCTGTGTGGCTGGACTCTGCTCTGTGTGGCTGGACTCTGCTCTGTGGGGCTGGACTCTGCTCTGTGTGGGTGGACTCTGCTCTGTGTGGGTGGACTCTGCTCTGTGGGGCTGGACTCTGCTCTGTGTGGCTGGACTCTGCTCTGTGTGGCTGGACTCTGCTCTGTGGGGCTGGACTCTGCTCTGTGGGGCTGGACTCTGCTCTGTGTGGGTGGACTCTGCTCTGTGTGGCTGGACTCTGCTCTGTGGGGCTGGACTCTGCTCTGTGTGGGTGGACTCTGCTCTGTGTGGGTGGACTCTGCTCTGTGTGGGTGGACTCTGCTCTGTGTGGGTGGACTCTGCTCTGTGTGGGTGGACTCTGCTCTTTGGGGCTGGACTCTGCTCTGTGTGGGTGGACTCTGCTGTGTGGGGTTGGACTCTGCTCTGTGGGGCTGGACTCTGCTCTGTGGGGCTGGACTCTGCTCTGTGGGGCTGGACTCTGCTCTGTGGGGCTGGACTCTGCTCTGTGGGGCTGGACTCTGCTCTGTGTGGCTGGACTCTGCTCTGTGGGGCTGGACTCTGCTCTGTGTGGGTGGACTCTGCTCTGTGTGGGTGGACTCTGCTCTGTGGGGCTGGACTCTGCTCTGTGTGGGTGGACTCTGCTCTGTGTGGCTGGACTCTGCTCTGTGGGGCTGGACTCTGCTCTGTGGGGCTGGACTCTGCTCTGTGTGGGTGGACTCTGCTCTGTGTGGCTGGACTCTGCTCTGTGGGGCTGGACTCTGCTCTGTGTGGGTGGACTCTGCTCTGTGTGGGTGGACTCTGCTCTGTGTGGGTGGACTCTGCTCTGTGTGGGTGGACTCTGCTCTGTGTGGGTGGACTCTGCTCTTTGGGGCTGGACTCTGCTGTGTGGGTGGACTCTGCTGTGTGGGGTTGGACTCTGCTCTGTGGGGCTGGACTCTGCTCTGTGGGGCTGGACTCTGCTCTGTGGGGCTGGACTCTGCTCTGTGGGGCTGGTCTCTGCTCTGTGGGGCTGGACTCTGCTCTGTGGGGCTGGACTCTGCTCTGTGGGGCTGGACTCTGCTCTGTGGGGTTGGACTCTGCTCTGTGGGGTTGGTCTCTGCTCTGTGGGGTTGGACTCTGCTCTGTGGGGCTGGTCTCTGCTCTGGGGGCTGGACTCTGCTCTGTGTGGGTGGACTCTGCTCTGTTTGGGTGGACTCTGCTCTGTGTGGGTGGACTCTGCTCTGTGTGGGTGGACTCTGCTCTGTGGGGGTGGTCTCTGCTCTGTGGGGGTGGACTCTGCTCTGTGGGGGTGGACTCTGCTCTGTGTGGGTGGACTCTGCTCTGTGCGGGTGGACTCTGCTCTGTGTGGGTGGACTCTGCTCTGTGGGGCTGGACTCTGCTCTGTGGGGCTGGACTCTGCTCTGTGTGGGTGGACTCTGCTCTGTGTGGCTGGACTCTGCTCTGTGTGGCTGGACTCTGCTCTGTGGGGCTGGACTCTGCTCTGTGGGGCTGGACTCTGCTCTGTGGGGCTGGACTCTGCTCTGTGTGGGTGGACTCTGCTCTGTGGGGCTGGACTCTGCTCTGTGTGGGTGGACTCTGCTCTGTGTGGCTGGACTCTGCTCTGTGGGGCTGGACTCTGCTCTGTGGGGCTGGACTCTGCTCTGTGTGGGTGGACTCTGCTGTGTGGGGTTGGACTCTGCTCTGTGGGGCTGGACTCTGCTCTGTGTGGGTGGACTCTGCTCTGTGTGGGTGGACTCTGCTCTGTGTGGGTGGACTCTGCTCTGTGTGGGTGGACTCTGCTCTGTGGGGCTGGACTCTGCTCTGTGGGGCTGGACTCTGCTCTGTGGGGCTGGACTCTGCTCTGTGGGGCTGGACTCTGCTCTGTGTGGGTGGACTCTGCTCTGTGTGGGTGGACTCTGCTCTGTGGGGCTGGACTCTGGTCTGTGGGGCTGGACTCTGCTCTGTGGGGCTGGACTCTGCTCTGTGTGGGTGGACTCTGCTCTGTGTGGGTGGACTCTGCTCTGTGTGGGTGGACTCTGCTCTGTGGGGCTGGACTCTGCTCTGTGGGGCTGGACTCTGCTCTGTGGGGCTGGACTCTGCTCTGTGGGGCTGGACTCTGCTCTGTGGGGCTGGACTCTGCTCTGTGGGGCTGGACTCTGCTCTGTGGGGCTGGACTCTGCTCTGTGTGGGTGGACTCTGCTCTGTGTGGGTGTGTGGGTGGACTCTGCTCTGTGGGGCTGGACTCTGCTCTGTGGGGCTGGACTCTGCTCTGTGGGGCTGGACTCTGCTCTGTGGAGTTAGGCATGACATGGCAGGCCCTGTGCTCCAGATAGCAGCCTTTGGGGCATTGCTGTGCCTGTAGGTACCACCTGCCTGGCTCTCTTCCCTCCTGTCAGCTGGACTAAGACTCACTTCCTGCTCTGCTGACTCTCCCCTCCATCTCCTCTTATCCCCCACACCTCCTATGACACTAGGGATCTGTGTCCCACCAGACTGATTAATTTGTCAATTGACACAAACAACAATCAATTATGCATGGGGCTTCTGAACTAATACTGGAACCGACGATCTGACCTCTGCTTTGCTGCTGTTGTGTTGTCTCTTCTCTTCCCCTGACGGATGTGACTCAAGCACCTTGCTTCCAGCTGGGGAAGTTTGTGATGATGCGGCAGGCTGCTTTATCAAGATCTTGGCGGATAAGGCGAACGCTTAGCTGTCCATGTTGAACAAAACAATCTCCTGTTATTCCCTTTGGCAGCGTGTTCTGCTTTCTCCCCTCAGTGTGGGGCCAGGGGATGTCACAGAGAGAGCTTGAGTGAGTTGGATATGACAGAGCTGTCGACTCTACACGAATCAGGTCCCGTTCTTCTCTAGCTGTGGCTGCAAGCAGGCTGGGTTGGCTGGTGATAAGCACTCCTCCACCTCCACGTCCTCTAGCCTGGTGCTGGCCCTAGGAGGCCCTGGTGTATAATAGCAGGCATGGGTCTTGTTCAGTAGAACACGCAACGCAACGCAAAACAAAAATCTATATTCTTATTGGACAAGATCAGGTGGTGCCTCCTTGTTTCACACCTATTCAAAACATTTTCTCCCTACGGAACACAACCCTGTTCAGAGCTGCCTGCCAGTGCCTATGTAACACTCCCAGCGTGATTAGCGTTAGACCTGTGTGTGTGTGTGTGTGTGTGTGTGTGTATGTGTGTGTGTGTGTGTGTGTGTGTGTGTGTGTGTGTGTGTGTGTGTGTGTGTGTGTGTGTGTGTGTGTGTGAATGAGAGAGTACATTTGGCACTTTTCAGACAAATCCACCAAACTACTCAAATCAAATGAAAGTTTAACAGGTGTAGACCTTACAGTGAAATGCTTACTTACAGGGTCATACCTTTCTAACCTGCCAGCAAAAAAGAAAAGTATTGAGAAAGTTTAAGGAAGCAAAAGAATGTAGCCTAGCTGTTGATCAGAAAGTCATTTTGTCAATGTGAGGTCAACATCAATATCTATGGCTAATCAAAACATGAAGTATATTCCCCAGTAGATTATCAGCAAGGCCTTATCATACACTGTGTTCCTATTAGGTCAATTTTAATAAACTGTTTAGAAGAATTCAGATTTTTTTAATTTACAAGCCTTTTTTGTTGCTAGCATAATAATCCATCACATTCTATCCCATTATATCCAGGCCAGGATTTTTAATGGGCCACACAGCTGTTCATCTTTTACAATAAGACAACTCATGTAGCTTTGGTTTGCTACTGCCGTCCCTGGTGAGAGAAGAGAGGTAGAGAGAGAGAGTAAGATAGAGACAGAGGGACAGAGAGAGAGAGAGAGAGGGACAGAGAGAGAGAGAGAGAGAGAGAGAGAGAGGGACAGAGAGAGAGAGAGAGAGAGAGAGGGACAGAGAGAGAGAGTGAGAGAAAGATGGACAGAGGGAGAGTGAGAAAGGGAGAGAGAGAGAGACAGAGAGAGAGAGGGACAGAGAGAGAGAAAGGGAGAGAGAGAGAGACAGAGAGAGGGAGAGAGAGACAGAGGGACAGAGAGAGAGAGGGAGAGTGAAAGAGAGGGAGAGTGAGAAAGGGAGAGAGAGACAGAGAGAGATGGACAGAGAGTGAGAAAGGGAGAGAGAGAGAGAGAGAGAGACAGAGGGACAGAGAGAGAGAGAGGGACAGAGAGAGAGACAAAGGGACAGAGAGAGAGAGGGACAGAGAGAGAGAGAGGGACAGAGAGAGAGACAAAGGGACAGAGAGAGAGAGAGGGAGAGTGAGAAGGGGAGAGAGAGAGACAGAGGGACAGAGAGAGAGAGGGACAGAGAAGAGTCCCCTCAGCCAGCTCAGTTCACCAACCCAAACCAACCCCATAGAGCCTCAGGACAGCCCTCAGAAAATCTGGCCCAACCAAGTCATCACAAAAGAAAAAGAAAAATATATCACCTATTGGAAAGACACCACAAAATATTTAAGTAAACTTCAATGCTATTTGGCTCTAAACAGACAGTACTTGGTGGCAGACTATCTGACCACTGTGACTGATAGAAAACTGAGGAAAACATTGACTAGGTACAGACTCAGTGTGCACAGTCTGGCTATAGAGACCGGTCGTCACAGACAAACCTGGCTGCCCAGAGAGGACAGGCTGTGCTCACTCTGCTCCAGGGGAGAGGTAGAGACAGAGGTGCATTTCCTACTACACTGTGACAAATACTCAGACCTAAGAGCATATTTCTTTTCCAAAATTATAACTCAATACAAAGATGTTGAAACTATAAAAGATGAAAAAGAAATCTAATATTTATTGGGTGAAAAGCCAAAGTATGTAGTTTTGGCAGCCAAGTATGTGTCCTCCTGCCACAACCTGAGGGACAGCCAGTGAAAAGTGCAAAGTAATGTTGATAATATTTCCCATCTTGTTTTGTTTTGTCTTTCATACCAGGTCATATGTCTTCTCAGTCATGTTGAGACTGGTTGCTTTAATGTATTGTTGTTTTGATTAATATTGTTGTTAATGGTAATCCCATGTCCACTACTACTATTATTATTGCTGTTGGTCCCACCATTTATTTATATATAAATATATATATATATTTTGCATATATATACATATATATTTTATTTTTATTTTTCGATATGTATACTTTGATAATGTAAGTAATAATGAACTTGCCATGTCAATAAAGTCAATTGAATAGAATTGAATTGAGAGAGAGAGAGAGAGAGAGAGAGAGAGAGAGAGAGAGAGAGAGAGAGAGAGAGAGAGAGAGAGAGAGAGAGAGAGAGAGAGAGGGACAGAGTGAGAGAGGGACAAAGAGAGAGAGAGGGACAGAGAGAGAGAGAGAGAGAGGTACAGAGAGAGAGAGAGAGAGAGAGGGACAGAGAGAGAGAGGGACAGAGAGAGAGGGACAGAGAGAGAGAGAGAGAGGGACTGAGAGAGAGAGAGGGACAGAGAGAGAGAGAGAGGGACAGAGAGAGAGAGAGACAAGGACAGAGAGAGAGAGAGAGGGACAGAGAGAGGGAGAGAGAGTGAGAGAGGGAGAGAGAGAGAGAGAGAGAGAGAGAGGGAGGGAGAGAGAGGGACAGAGAGAGAGGGAGAGAGAGAGGGGGAGAGAGAGGGAGGGAGAGAGGGAGAGAGAGGGAGGGAGAGAGAGAGGGGAAAGGAAAGTGGAACAGTGATGTACATCTTTCTCATTTACTGTCTCTCACACACACACACACACACACACACACACACACACACACACACACACACACACACACACACACACACACACACACACACACACACACACACACACACACACACGAACACACACACAAACACACACACACACACACACACACACACACACACACACACACACACACACACACACACACACACACACAGCAAATTATTATGCAGTTGCTACAGTTTGAGAAGTAAAGGGTCTATTTTTAAAATGTGCCCCATCTGTTCATAAAACATTTGAGATGAGTTGAATCAAATGATGCGATGGTGGTTGTGTCAGTTTGGCTCAGAGAGGGACAGATGTCCACCACTACAGTCTGACAGGAGGAGGAGGAGCTGTCTGACTTAAATGGTATCTTAAATGGCACCCTATTCCCTACATAGTGCACTCACTACTTTTGACCAGAGCCCGTAGGGTTTTGACCATAATGAAAAGTTGTGCACTGTATAGGGAATAGGGTCTGACTGACCGTAGTCTCACTTGAGGATTGGTCCCAGGCTAACACCTCAGACAAGCTCCAGTGATCACAACAACAAGCCACCGGAAAACTTCATGAACACTTAGCTATATATTAGCCTTTGTGGTAGAGATCATTTTGACATCAATATCAGTCTGACAATTTGTGGTTATTATTGCTCTGTTAATACTAAGGGTCTTAGTTAATTGATATACCCTACGTAGTGCACTACTTTTGACCAGAGCCCTATGACACAGCTGGCCTGGAGCTCAACAATTTGTTGTTCTTTACCCTGTTTTACCCTGTACCCAGTTCTTTACCCTGTTTTACCCTGTACCCAGTTCTTTACCCTGTACCCAGTTCTTTACCCTGTACCCAGTTCTTTACCCTGTACCCAGTTCTTTACCCTGTTTTACCCTGTACTCAGTTCTTTACCCTTTTTAACCCTGTCCCCAGTTCTTTACCCTGTTTTACCCTGTACCCAGTTCTTTACCCTGTTTTACCCTGTCCCCAGTTCTTTACCCTGTTTTACCCTGTACCCAGTTCTTTACCCTGTTTTACCCTGTACCCAGTTCTTTACCTTGTACCCAGTTCTTTACCCTGTACCCAGTTCTTTACCCTGTACCCAGTTCTTTACCCTGTTTTTGTAACGGTCCTGACCTGTTTTATGTTGTTTTTTATGTGTTTATGGTCAGGGCATGTGTTTTGGGTGGGCAGTCTATGTTATCTGTTTCTATGTTGGTTTTGGGTTGCCTGGTATGGCTCTTGATTAGAGGCAGGTGGTTTGCGTTTTCCTCTAATTAAGAGTCATATTTAGGTAGGGCGTTCTCACTGTTTGTTTGTGGGTGATTGTCTCCTGTGTCGTGTCGATGTATGTACCATACGGGACTGTTTGGCTGTTCGTTTTCGTTTCGAAGTCGTCTGTTTCCTGTCCGTGAGTTTACGTGTAGTTATGTAAGTTTATGTTCAGGTTTCGTCAACGTCGTTTTCTTGTTTTGTAAATTTGAAAGTGTTTTGTGTTTCGTGTTGCCATCGTCGTATTCATAATAAAGATGGCTTATTTCCCTGAAGCTGCATTTTGGTCTGATGATCCTTCTCTCCTCTCCTCGTCTGAGGATGAGGAGAGCGACAGTCGTTACAGAATCACCCACCACGCTAAGACCAAGCGGCAAGGGAAAAATAAACGGAGTAAGGGACAGGAGAAGAAGGAGCAATGGACATGGGAGGATTTATTGGATGGAAAAGGTGTCTACACATGGGAGGAGATCCTGGCTGGTAGAGATCGCCTCCCATGGGAACAGCTGGAGGCACTGAGGAGAGCAGAGGCTACCGGAGAGAGGAACCGGAGCTATGAGGGAACGCGTCTGGCACGGAAGCCCAAAAAGCCCGTAAGTAATTCCCAAAAATTTCTTGGGGGGGGCTAGGAGGTAGTGGGCCAAGGGCAGGTAGGAGACCTGCGCCCACTTCCCAGGCTTACCGTGGAGAGCGGGAGTACGGGCAGGCGCCGTGTTACGCAGTAGAGCGCACGGTGTCTCCTGTACGAGTGCATAGCCCAGTGCGGGTTATTCCACCTCCCCGCACTGGTAGGGCTAGATTGGGTATTGAGCCAGGTGTCATGAGGCCGGCTCAACGCGTCTGGTCTCCAGTGCGTCTCCTCGGGCCGGCATACATGGCACCGGCCTTACGCATGGTTTCCCCGGTTCGCCTACATAGCCCGGTGCGGGTTATTCCACCTCCCCGCACTGGTCGGGCAACCGGGAGCATTCAACCAGGTAAGGTTGGGCAGGCTCAATGCTCAAGAGAGCCAGTACGCCTCCACGGTCCGGTATTTCCGGCGCCACCTCCCCGCCCCAGCCTAGTACCTACAGTGTCTACACTAAGCACTAGGCTACCAGTGCGTATCCTGAGCCCTGTTCCTCCTCCACGCACTCTCCCTGTAGTGCGTGTATCTAGCCCGGTGCCTCCAGTTCCGGCACCACGCACAAAGCCACCTGTGCGTCTCCAGAGCCCTGAACACACTGTATCTTCTCCCCCTACTAATCCTGATGTGCTTGTCCTCAGCCCGGTGTCACCAGTGCCGGTACCTCGCATCAGGGATAGAGTAGGCTTTGAGAGTACAGTGTGCCCTGTCCCTGCTCCCCGCACTAGTAGGAAGGTGCTTATCCTTAGCACGGTGCCTCCAGTTCCGGCACCACGCACCAGGTCTACAGTGCGCCGTATCCGGCCTGA